>NW_027445168.1:0-94005 GCF_048569485.1 Anomaloglossus baeobatrachus | reverse complement strand
TAAAAAAGAGTTTGAGTGTGCAATGCAGGCAGACGTGCTGCAAATATCTTTACAATAGTGTGAATAGACAAAAGTACAATAGCCACGTTTAGGATGCCACTAGGTACACTGACTGTTTGCTAGTATAATGGCTTAGTTAAAAAGAGTTTGAGTGTGCAATGCAGGCAGACGTGCCTGCAAATATCTTTACAATAGTGTGAATAGACAAAAGTACAATAGCCACGTTTAGGATGCCACTAGGTACACTGACTGTTTGCTAGTATAATGGCTTAGTTAAAAAGAGTTTGAGTGTGCAATGCAGGCAGACGTGCTGCAAATATCTTTACAATAGTGTGAATAGACAAAAGTACAATAGCCACGTTTAGGATGCCACTAGGTACACTGACTGTTTGCTAGTATAATGGCTTAGTTAAAAAGAGTTGGAGTGTGCAATGCAGGCAGACGTGCTGCAAATATCTTTACAATAGTGTGAATAGACAAAAGTACAATAGCCACGTTTAGGATGCCACTAGGTACACTGACTGTTTGCTAGTATAATGGCTTAGTTAAAAAGAGTTTGAGTGTGCAATGCAGGCAGACGTGCTGCAAATATCTTTACAATAGTGTGAATAGACAAAAGTACAATAGCCACGTTTAGGATGCCACTAGGTACACTGACTGTTTGCTAGTATAATGGCTTAGTTAAAAAGAGTTTGAGTGTGCAATGCAGGCAGACGTGCTGCAAATATCTTTACAATAGTGTGAATAGACAAAAGTACAATAGCCACGTTTAGGATGCCACTAGGTACACTGACTGTTTGCTAGTATAATGGCTTAGTTAAAAAGAGTTTGAGTGTGCAATGCAGGCAGACGTGCTGCAAATATCTTTACAATAGTGTGAATAGACAAAAGTACAATAGCCACGTTTAGGATGCCACTAGGTACACTGACTGTTTGCTAGTATAATGGCTTAGTTAAAAAGAGTTTGAGTGTGCAATGCAGGCAGACGTGCTGCAAATATCTTTACAATAGTGTGAATAGACAAAAGTACAATAGCCACGTTTAGGATGCCACTAGGTACACTGACTGTTTGCTAGTATAATGGCTTAGTTAAAAAGAGTTTGAGTGTGCAATGCAGGCAGACGTGCTGCAAATATCTTTACAATAGTGTGAATAGACAAAAGTACAATAGCCACGTTTAGGATGCCACTAGGTACACTGACTGTTTGCTAGTATAATGGCTTAGTTAAAAAGAGTTTGAGTGTGCAATGCAGGCAGACGTGCTGCAAATATCTTTACAATAGTGTGAATAGACAAAAGTACAATAGCCACGTTTAGGATGCCACTAGGTACACTGACTGTTTGCTAGTATAATGGCTTAGTTAAAAAGAGTTTGAGTGTGCAATGCAGGCAGACGTGCTGCAAATATCTTTACAATAGTGTGAATAGACAAAAGTACAATAGCCACGTTTAGGATGCCACTAGGTACACTGACTGTTTGCTAGTATAATGGCTTAGTTAAAAAGAGTTTGAGTGTGCAATGCAGGCAGACGTGCTGCAAATATCTTTACAATAGTGTGAATAGACAAAAGTACAATAGCCACGTTTAGGATGCCACTAGGTACACTGACTGTTTGCTAGTATAATGGCTTAGTTAAAAAGAGTTTGAGTGTGCAATGCAGGCAGACGTGCTGCAAATATCTTTACAATAGTGTGAATAGACAAAAGTACAATAGCCACGTTTAGGATGCCACTAGGTACACTGACTGTTTGCTAGTATAATGGCTTAGTTAAAAAGAGTTGAGTGTGCAATGCAGGCAGACGTGCTGCAAATATCTTTACAATAGTGTGAATAGACAAAAGTACAATAGCCACGTTTAGGATGCCACTAGGTACACTGACTGTTTGCTAGTATAATGGCTTAGTTAAAAAGAGTTTGAGTGTGCAATGCAGGCAGACGTGCTGCAAATATCTTTACAATAGTGTGAATAGACAAAAGTACAATAGCCACGTTTAGGATGCCACTAGGTACACTGACTGTTTGCTAGTATAATGGCTTAGTTAAAAAGAGTTTGAGTGTGCAATGCAGGCAGACGTGCTGCAAATATCTTTACAATAGTGTGAATAGACAAAAGTACAATAGCCACGTTTAGGATGCCACTAGGTACACTGACTGTTTGCTAGTATAATGGCTTAGTTAAAAAGAGTTTGAGTGTGCAATGCAGGCAGACGTGCTGCAAATATCTTTACAATAGTGTGAATAGACAAAAGTACAATAGCCACGTTTAGGATGCCACTAGGTACACTGACTGTTTGCTAGTATAATGGCTTAGTTAAAAAGAGTTTGAGTGTGCAATGCAGGCAGACGTGCTGCAAATATCTTTACAATAGTGTGAATAGACAAAAGTACAATAGCCACGTTTAGGATGCCACTAGGTACACTGACTGTTTGCTAGTATAATGGCTTAGTTAAAAAGAGTTTGAGTGTGCAATGCAGGCAGACGTGCTGCAAATATCTTTACAATAGTGTGAATAGACAAAAGTACAATAGCCACGTTTAGGATGCCACTAGGTACACTGACTGTTTGCTAGTATAATGGCTTAGTTAAAAAGAGTTTGAGTGTGCAATGCAGGCAGACGTGCTGCAAATATCTTTACAATAGTGTGAATAGACAAAAGTACAATAGCCACGTTTAGGATGCCACTAGGTACACTGACTGTTTGCTAGTATAATGGCTTAGTTAAAAAGAGTTTGAGTGTGCAATGCAGGCAGACGTGCTGCAAATATCTTTACAATAGTGTGAATAGACAAAAGTACAATAGCCACGTTTAGGATGCCACTAGGTACACTGACTGTTTGCTAGTATAATGGCTTAGTTAAAAAGAGTTTGAGTGTGCAATGCAGGCAGACGTGCTGCAAATATCTTTACAATAGTGTGAATAGACAAAAGTACAATAGCCACGTTTAGGATGCCACTAGGTACACTGACTGTTTGCTAGTATAATGGCTTAGTTAAAAAGAGTTTGAGTGTGCAATGCAGGCAGACGTGCTGCAAATATCTTTACAATAGTGTGAATAGACAAAAGTACAATAGCCACGTTTAGGATGCCACTAGGTACACTGACTGTTTGCTAGTATAATGGCTTAGTTAAAAAGAGTTTGAGTGTGCAATGCAGGCAGACGTGCTGCAAATATCTTTACAATAGTGTGAATAGACAAAAGTACAATAGCCACGTTTAGGATGCCACTAGGTACACTGACTGTTTGCTAGTATAATGGCTTAGTTAAAAAGAGTTTGAGTGTGCAATGCAGGCAGACGTGCTGCAAATATCTTTACAATAGTGTGAATAGACAAAAGTACAATAGCCACGTTTAGGATGCCACTAGGTACACTGACTGTTTGCTAGTATAATGGCTTAGTTAAAAAGAGTTTGAGTGTGCAATGCAGGCAGACGTGCTGCAAATATCTTTACAATAGTGTGAATAGACAAAAGTACAATAGCCACGTTTAGGATGCCACTAGGTACACTGACTGTTTGCTAGTATAATGGCTTAGTTAAAAAGAGTTTGAGTGTGCAATGCAGGCAGACGTGCTGCAAATATCTTTACAATAGTGTGAATAGACAAAAGTACAATAGCCACGTTTAGGATGCCACTAGGTACACTGACTGTTTGCTAGTATAATGGCTTAGTTAAAAAGAGTTGAGTGTGCAATGCAGGCAGACGTGCTGCAAATATCTTTACAATAGTGTGAATAGACAAAAGTACAATAGCCACGTTTAGGATGCCACTAGGTACACTGACTGTTTGCTAGTATAATGGCTTAGTTAAAAAGAGTTTGAGTGTGCAATGCAGGCAGACGTGCTGCAAATATCTTTACAATAGTGTGAATAGACAAAAGTACAATAGCCACGTTTAGGATGCCACTAGGTACACTGACTGTTTGCTAGTATAATGGCTTAGTTAAAAAGAGTTGGAGTGTGCAATGCAGGCAGACGTGCTGCAAATATCTTTACAATAGTGTGAATAGACAAAAGTACAATAGCCACGTTTAGGATGCCACTAGGTACACTGACTGTTTGCTAGTATAATGGCTTAGTTAAAAAGAGTTTGAGTGTGCAATGCAGGCAGACGTGCTGCAAATATCTTTACAATAGTGTGAATAGACAAAAGTACAATAGCCACGTTTAGGATGCCACTAGGTACACTGACTGTTTGCTAGTATAATGGCTTAGTTAAAAAGAGTTTGAGTGTGCAATGCAGGCAGACGTGCTGCAAATATCTTTACAATAGTGTGAATAGACAAAAGTACAATAGCCACGTTTAGGATGCCACTAGGTACACTGACTGTTTGCTAGTATAATGGCTTAGTTAAAAAGAGTTTGAGTGTGCAATGCAGGCAGACGTGCTGCAAATATCTTTACAATAGTGTGAATAGACAAAAGTACAATAGCCACGTTTAGGATGCCACTAGGTACACTGACTGTTTGCTAGTATAATGGCTTAGTTAAAAAGAGTTTGAGTGTGCAATGCAGGCAGACGTGCTGCAAATATCTTTACAATAGTGTGAATAGACAAAAGTACAATAGCCACGTTTAGGATGCCACTAGGTACACTGACTGTTTGCTAGTATAATGGCTTAGTTAAAAAGAGTTTGAGTGTGCAATGCAGGCAGACGTGCTGCAAATATCTTTACAATAGTGTGAATAGACAAAAGTACAATAGCCACGTTTAGGATGCCACTAGGTACACTGACTGTTTGCTAGTATAATGGCTTAGTTAAAAAGAGTTTGAGTGTGCAATGCAGGCAGACGTGCTGCAAATATCTTTACAATAGTGTGAATAGACAAAAGTACAATAGCCACGTTTAGGATGCCACTAGGTACACTGACTGTTTGCTAGTATAATGGCTTAGTTAAAAAGAGTTTGAGTGTGCAATGCAGGCAGACGTGCTGCAAATATCTTTACAATAGTGTGAATAGACAAAAGTACAATAGCCACGTTTAGGATGCCACTAGGTACACTGACTGTTTGCTAGTATAATGGCTTAGTTAAAAAGAGTTTGAGTGTGCAATGCAGGCAGACGTGCTGCAAATATCTTTACAATAGTGTGAATAGACAAAAGTACAATAGCCACGTTTAGGATGCCACTAGGTACACTGACTGTTTGCTAGTATAATGGCTTAGTTAAAAAGAGTTTGAGTGTGCAATGCAGGCAGACGTGCTGCAAATATCTTTACAATAGTGTGAATAGACAAAAGTACAATAGCCACGTTTAGGATGCCACTAGGTACACTGACTGTTTGCTAGTATAATGGCTTAGTTAAAAAGAGTTTGAGTGTGCAATGCAGGCAGACGTGCTGCAAATATCTTTACAATAGTGTGAATAGACAAAAGTACAATAGCCACGTTTAGGATGCCACTAGGTACACTGACTGTTTGCTAGTATAATGGCTTAGTTAAAAAGAGTTTGAGTGTGCAATGCAGGCAGACGTGCTGCAAATATCTTTACAATAGTGTGAATAGACAAAAGTACAATAGCCACGTTTAGGATGCCACTAGGTACACTGACTGTTTGCTAGTATAATGGCTTAGTTAAAAAGAGTTTGAGTGTGCAATGCAGGCAGACGTGCTGCAAATATCTTTACAATAGTGTGAATAGACAAAAGTACAATAGCCACGTTTAGGATGCCACTAGGTACACTGACTGTTTGCTAGTATAATGGCTTAGTTAAAAAGAGTTGAGTGTGCAATGCAGGCAGACGTGCTGCAAATATCTTTACAATAGTGTGAATAGACAAAAGTACAATAGCCACGTTTAGGATGCCACTAGGTACACTGACTGTTTGCTAGTATAATGGCTTAGTTAAAAAGAGTTTGAGTGTGCAATGCAGGCAGACGTGCTGCAAATATCTTTACAATAGTGTGAATAGACAAAAGTACAATAGCCACGTTTAGGATGCCACTAGGTACACTGACTGTTTGCTAGTATAATGGCTTAGTTAAAAAGAGTTTGAGTGTGCAATGCAGGCAGACGTGCTGCAAATATCTTTACAATAGTGTGAATAGACAAAAGTACAATAGCCACGTTTAGGATGCCACTAGGTACACTGACTGTTTGCTAGTATAATGGCTTAGTTAAAAAGAGTTTGAGTGTGCAATGCAGGCAGACGTGCTGCAAATATCTTTACAATAGTGTGAATAGACAAAAGTACAATAGCCACGTTTAGGATGCCACTAGGTACACTGACTGTTTGCTAGTATAATGGCTTAGTTAAAAAGAGTTTGAGTGTGCAATGCAGGCAGACGTGCTGCAAATATCTTTACAATAGTGTGAATAGACAAAAGTACAATAGCCACGTTTAGGATGCCACTAGGTACACTGACTGTTTGCTAGTATAATGGCTTAGTTAAAAAGAGTTTGAGTGTGCAATGCAGGCAGACGTGCTGCAAATATCTTTACAATAGTGTGAATAGACAAAAGTACAATAGCCACGTTTAGGATGCCACTAGGTACACTGACTGTTTGCTAGTATAATGGCTTAGTTAAAAAGAGTTTGAGTGTGCAATGCAGGCAGACGTGCTGCAAATATCTTTACAATAGTGTGAATAGACAAAAGTACAATAGCCACGTTTAGGATGCCACTAGGTACACTGACTGTTTGCTAGTATAATGGCTTAGTTAAAAAGAGTTTGAGTGTGCAATGCAGGCAGACGTGCTGCAAATATCTTTACAATAGTGTGAATAGACAAAAGTACAATAGCCACGTTTAGGATGCCACTAGGTACACTGACTGTTTGCTAGTATAATGGCTTAGTTAAAAAGAGTTTGAGTGTGCAATGCAGGCAGACGTGCTGCAAATATCTTTACAATAGTGTGAATAGACAAAAGTACAATAGCCACGTTTAGGATGCCACTAGGTACACTGACTGTTTGCTAGTATAATGGCTTAGTTAAAAAGAGTTTGAGTGTGCAATGCAGGCAGACGTGCTGCAAATATCTTTACAATAGTGTGAATAGACAAAAGTACAATAGCCACGTTTAGGATGCCACTAGGTACACTGACTGTTTGCTAGTATAATGGCTTAGTTAAAAAGAGTTGGAGTGTGCAATGCAGGCAGACGTGCTGCAAATATCTTTACAATAGTGTGAATAGACAAAAGTACAATAGCCACGTTTAGGATGCCACTAGGTACACTGACTGTTTGCTAGTATAATGGCTTAGTTAAAAAGAGTTTGAGTGTGCAATGCAGGCAGACGTGCTGCAAATATCTTTACAATAGTGTGAATAGACAAAAGTACAATAGCCACGTTTAGGATGCCACTAGGTACACTGACTGTTTGCTAGTATAATGGCTTAGTTAAAAAGAGTTTGAGTGTGCAATGCAGGCAGACGTGCTGCAAATATCTTTACAATAGTGTGAATAGACAAAAGTACAATAGCCACGTTTAGGATGCCACTAGGTACACTGACTGTTTGCTAGTATAATGGCTTAGTTAAAAAGAGTTTGAGTGTGCAATGCAGGCAGACGTGCTGCAAATATCTTTACAATAGTGTGAATAGACAAAAGTACAATAGCCACGTTTAGGATGCCACTAGGTACACTGACTGTTTGCTAGTATAATGGCTTAGTTAAAAAGAGTTTGAGTGTGCAATGCAGGCAGACGTGCTGCAAATATCTTTACAATAGTGTGAATAGACAAAAGTACAATAGCCACGTTTAGGATGCCACTAGGTACACTGACTGTTTGCTAGTATAATGGCTTAGTTAAAAAGAGTTTGAGTGTGCAATGCAGGCAGACGTGCTGCAAATATCTTTACAATAGTGTGAATAGACAAAAGTACAATAGCCACGTTTAGGATGCCACTAGGTACACTGACTGTTTGCTAGTATAATGGCTTAGTTAAAAAGAGTTTGAGTGTGCAATGCAGGCAGACGTGCTGCAAATATCTTTACAATAGTGTGAATAGACAAAAGTACAATAGCCACGTTTAGGATGCCACTAGGTACACTGACTGTTTGCTAGTATAATGGCTTAGTTAAAAAGAGTTTGAGTGTGCAATGCAGGCAGACGTGCTGCAAATATCTTTACAATAGTGTGAATAGACAAAAGTACAATAGCCACGTTTAGGATGCCACTAGGTACACTGACTGTTTGCTAGTATAATGGCTTAGTTAAAAAGAGTTTGAGTGTGCAATGCAGGCAGACGTGCTGCAAATATCTTTACAATAGTGTGAATAGACAAAAGTACAATAGCCACGTTTAGGATGCCACTAGGTACACTGACTGTTTGCTAGTATAATGGCTTAGTTAAAAAAGTTGGAGTGTGCAATGCAGGCAGACGTGCTGCAAATATCTTTACAATAGTGTGAATAGACAAAAGTACAATAGCCACGTTTAGGATGCCACTAGGTACACTGACTGTTTGCTAGTATAATGGCTTAGTTAAAAAGAGTTTGAGTGTGCAATGCAGGCAGACGTGCTGCAAATATCTTTACAATAGTGTGAATAGACAAAAGTACAATAGCCACGTTTAGGATGCCACTAGGTACACTGACTGTTTGCTAGTATAATGGCTTAGTTAAAAAGAGTTTGAGTGTGCAATGCAGGCAGACGTGCTGCAAATATCTTTACAATAGTGTGAATAGACAAAAGTACAATAGCCACGTTTAGGATGCCACTAGGTACACTGACTGTTTGCTAGTATAATGGCTTAGTTAAAAAGAGTTTGAGTGTGCAATGCAGGCAGACGTGCTGCAAATATCTTTACAATAGTGTGAATAGACAAAAGTACAATAGCCACGTTTAGGATGCCACTAGGTACACTGACTGTTTGCTAGTATAATGGCTTAGTTAAAAAGAGTTTGAGTGTGCAATGCAGGCAGACGTGCTGCAAATATCTTTACAATAGTGTGAATAGACAAAAGTACAATAGCCACGTTTAGGATGCCACTAGGTACACTGACTGTTTGCTAGTATAATGGCTTAGTTAAAAAGAGTTTGAGTGTGCAATGCAGGCAGACGTGCTGCAAATATCTTTACAATAGTGTGAATAGACAAAAGTACAATAGCCACGTTTAGGATGCCACTAGGTACACTGACTGTTTGCTAGTATAATGGCTTAGTTAAAAAGAGTTTGAGTGTGCAATGCAGGCAGACGTGCTGCAAATATCTTTACAATAGTGTGAATAGACAAAAGTACAATAGCCACGTTTAGGATGCCACTAGGTACACTGACTGTTTGCTAGTATAATGGCTTAGTTAAAAAGAGTTTGAGTGTGCAATGCAGGCAGACGTGCTGCAAATATCTTTACAATAGTGTGAATAGACAAAAGTACAATAGCCACGTTTAGGATGCCACTAGGTACACTGACTGTTTGCTAGTATAATGGCTTAGTTAAAAAGAGTTTGAGTGTGCAATGCAGGCAGACGTGCTGCAAATATCTTTACAATAGTGTGAATAGACAAAAGTACAATAGCCACGTTTAGGATGCCACTAGGTACACTGACTGTTTGCTAGTATAATGGCTTAGTTAAAAAGAGTTTGAGTGTGCAATGCAGGCAGACGTGCTGCAAATATCTTTACAATAGTGTGAATAGACAAAAGTACAATAGCCACGTTTAGGATGCCACTAGGTACACTGACTGTTTGCTAGTATAATGGCTTAGTTAAAAAGAGTTTGAGTGTGCAATGCAGGCAGACGTGCTGCAAATATCTTTACAATAGTGTGAATAGACAAAAGTACAATAGCCACGTTTAGGATGCCACTAGGTACACTGACTGTTTGCTAGTATAATGGCTTAGTTAAAAAGAGTTGAGTGTGCAATGCAGGCAGACGTGCTGCAAATATCTTTACAATAGTGTGAATAGACAAAAGTACAATAGCCACGTTTAGGATGCCACTAGGTACACTGACTGTTTGCTAGTATAATGGCTTAGTTAAAAAGAGTTTGAGTGTGCAATGCAGGCAGACGTGCTGCAAATATCTTTACAATAGTGTGAATAGACAAAAGTACAATAGCCACGTTTAGGATGCCACTAGGTACACTGACTGTTTGCTAGTATAATGGCTTAGTTAAAAAGAGTTTGAGTGTGCAATGCAGGCAGACGTGCTGCAAATATCTTTACAATAGTGTGAATAGACAAAAGTACAATAGCCACGTTTAGGATGCCACTAGGTACACTGACTGTTTGCTAGTATAATGGCTTAGTTAAAAAGAGTTTGAGTGTGCAATGCAGGCAGACGTGCTGCAAATATCTTTACAATAGTGTGAATAGACAAAAGTACAATAGCCACGTTTAGGATGCCACTAGGTACACTGACTGTTTGCTAGTATAATGGCTTAGTTAAAAAAGTTGGAGTGTGCAATGCAGGCAGACGTGCTGCAAATATCTTTACAATAGTGTGAATAGACAAAAGTACAATAGCCACGTTTAGGATGCCACTAGGTACACTGACTGTTTGCTAGTATAATGGCTTAGTTAAAAAGAGTTTGAGTGTGCAATGCAGGCAGACGTGCTGCAAATATCTTTACAATAGTGTGAATAGACAAAAGTACAATAGCCACGTTTAGGATGCCACTAGGTACACTGACTGTTTGCTAGTATAATGGCTTAGTTAAAAAGAGTTTGAGTGTGCAATGCAGGCAGACGTGCTGCAAATATCTTTACAATAGTGTGAATAGACAAAAGTACAATAGCCACGTTTAGGATGCCACTAGGTACACTGACTGTTTGCTAGTATAATGGCTTAGTTAAAAAGAGTTTGAGTGTGCAATGCAGGCAGACGTGCTGCAAATATCTTTACAATAGTGTGAATAGACAAAAGTACAATAGCCACGTTTAGGATGCCACTAGGTACACTGACTGTTTGCTAGTATAATGGCTTAGTTAAAAAGAGTTTGAGTGTGCAATGCAGGCAGACGTGCTGCAAATATCTTTACAATAGTGTGAATAGACAAAAGTACAATAGCCACGTTTAGGATGCCACTAGGTACACTGACTGTTTGCTAGTATAATGGCTTAGTTAAAAAGAGTTTGAGTGTGCAATGCAGGCAGACGTGCTGCAAATATCTTTACAATAGTGTGAATAGACAAAAGTACAATAGCCACGTTTAGGATGCCACTAGGTACACTGACTGTTTGCTAGTATAATGGCTTAGTTAAAAAGAGTTTGAGTGTGCAATGCAGGCAGACGTGCTGCAAATATCTTTACAATAGTGTGAATAGACAAAAGTACAATAGCCACGTTTAGGATGCCACTAGGTACACTGACTGTTTGCTAGTATAATGGCTTAGTTAAAAAGAGTTTGAGTGTGCAATGCAGGCAGACGTGCTGCAAATATCTTTACAATAGTGTGAATAGACAAAAGTACAATAGCCACGTTTAGGATGCCACTAGGTACACAGACTGTTTGCTAGTATAATGGCTTAGTTAAAAAAAGTTGGAGTGTGCAATGCAGGCAGACGTGCTGCAAATATCTTTACAATAGTGTGAATAGACAAAAGTACAATAGCCACGTTTAGGATGCCACTAGGTACACTGACTGTTTGCTAGTATAATGGCTTAGTTAAAAAGAGTTTTAGTGTGCAATGCAGGCAGACGTGCTGCAAATATCTTTACAATAGTGTGAATAGACAAAAGTACAATAGCCACGTTTAGGATGCCACTAGGTACACTGACTGTTTGCTAGTATAATGGCTTAGTTAAAAAGAGTTTGAGTGTGCAATGCAGGCAGACGTGCTGCAAATATCTTTACAATAGTGTGAATAGACAAAAGTACAATAGCCACGTTTAGGATGCACTAGGTACACTGACTGTTTGCTAGTATAATGGCTTAGTTAAAAAGAGTTTGAGTGTGCAATGCAGGCAGACGTGCTGCAAATATCTTTACAATAGTGTGAATAGACAAAAGTACAATAGCCACGTTTAGGATGCCACTAGGTACACTGACTGTTTGCTAGTATAATGGCTTAGTTAAAAAGAGTTTGAGTGTGCAATGCAGGCAGACGTGCTGCAAATATCTTTACAATAGTGTGAATAGACAAAAGTACAATAGCCACGTTTAGGATGCCACTAGGTACACTGACTGTTTGCTAGTATAATGGCTTAGTTAAAAAGAGTTTGAGTGTGCAATGCAGGCAGACGTGCTGCAAATATCTTTACAATAGTGTGAATAGACAAAAGTACAATAGCCACGTTTAGGATGCCACTAGGTACACTGACTGTTTGCTAGTATAATGGCTTAGTTAAAAAGAGTTTGAGTGTGCAATGCAGGCAGACGTGCTGCAAATATCTTTACAATAGTGTGAATAGACAAAAGTACAATAGCCACGTTTAGGATGCCACTAGGTACACTGACTGTTTGCTAGTATAATGGCTTAGTTAAAAAGAGTTTGAGTGTGCAATGCAGGCAGACGTGCTGCAAATATCTTTACAATAGTGTGAATAGACAAAAGTACAATAGCCACGTTTAGGATGCCACTAGGTACACTGACTGTTTGCTAGTATAATGGCTTAGTTAAAAAGAGTTGAGTGTGCAATGCAGGCAGACGTGCTGCAAATATCTTTACAATAGTGTGAATAGACAAAAGTACAATAGCCACGTTTAGGATGCCACTAGGTACACTGACTGTTTGCTAGTATAATGGCTTAGTTAAAAAGAGTTTGAGTGTGCAATGCAGGCAGACGTGCTGCAAATATCTTTACAATAGTGTGAATAGACAAAAGTACAATAGCCACGTTTAGGATGCCACTAGGTACACTGACTGTTTGCTAGTATAATGGCTTAGTTAAAAAGAGTTTGAGTGTGCAATGCAGGCAGACGTGCTGCAAATATCTTTACAATAGTGTGAATAGACAAAAGTACAATAGCCACGTTTAGGATGCCACTAGGTACACTGACTGTTTGCTAGTATAATGGCTTAGTTAAAAAGAGTTTGAGTGTGCAATGCAGGCAGACGTGCTGCAAATATCTTTACAATAGTGTGAATAGACAAAAGTACAATAGCCACGTTTAGGATGCCACTAGGTACACTGACTGTTTGCTAGTATAATGGCTTAGTTAAAAAGAGTTTGAGTGTGCAATGCAGGCAGACGTGCTGCAAATATCTTTACAATAGTGTGAATAGACAAAAGTACAATAGCCACGTTTAGGATGCCACTAGGTACACTGACTGTTTGCTAGTATAATGGCTTAGTTAAAAAGAGTTTGAGTGTGCAATGCAGGCAGACGTGCTGCAAATATCTTTACAATAGTGTGAATAGACAAAAGTACAATAGCCACGTTTAGGATGCCACTAGGTACACTGACTGTTTGCTAGTATAATGGCTTAGTTAAAAAGAGTTTGAGTGTGCAATGCAGGCAGACGTGCTGCAAATATCTTTACAATAGTGTGAATAGACAAAAGTACAATAGCCACGTTTAGGATGCCACTAGGTACACTGACTGTTTGCTAGTATAATGGCTTAGTTAAAAAGAGTTTGAGTGTGCAATGCAGGCAGACGTGCTGCAAATATCTTTACAATAGTGTGAATAGACAAAAGTACAATAGCCACGTTTAGGATGCCACTAGGTACACTGACTGTTTGCTAGTATAATGGCTTAGTTAAAAAGAGTTTGAGTGTGCAATGCAGGCAGACGTGCTGCAAATATCTTTACAATAGTGTGAATAGACAAAAGTACAATAGCCACGTTTAGGATGCCACTAGGTACACTGACTGTTTGCTAGTATAATGGCTTAGTTAAAAAGAGTTTGAGTGTGCAATGCAGGCAGACGTGCTGCAAATATCTTTACAATAGTGTGAATAGACAAAAGTACAATAGCCACGTTTAGGATGCCACTAGGTACACTGACTGTTTGCTAGTATAATGGCTTAGTTAAAAAGAGTTGGAGTGTGCAATGCAGGCAGACGTGCTGCAAATATCTTTACAATAGTGTGAATAGACAAAAGTACAATAGCCACGTTTAGGATGCCACTAGGTACACTGACTGTTTGCTAGTATAATGGCTTAGTTAAAAAGAGTTTGAGTGTGCAATGCAGGCAGACGTGCTGCAAATATCTTTACAATAGTGTGAATAGACAAAAGTACAATAGCCACGTTTAGGATGCCACTAGGTACACTGACTGTTTGCTAGTATAATGGCTTAGTTAAAAAGAGTTTGAGTGTGCAATGCAGGCAGACGTGCTGCAAATATCTTTACAATAGTGTGAATAGACAAAAGTACAATAGCCACGTTTAGGATGCCACTAGGTACACTGACTGTTTGCTAGTATAATGGCTTAGTTAAAAAGAGTTTGAGTGTGCAATGCAGGCAGACGTGCTGCAAATATCTTTACAATAGTGTGAATAGACAAAAGTACAATAGCCACGTTTAGGATGCCACTAGGTACACTGACTGTTTGCTAGTATAATGGCTTAGTTAAAAAGAGTTTGAGTGTGCAATGCAGGCAGACGTGCTGCAAATATCTTTACAATAGTGTGAATAGACAAAAGTACAATAGCCACGTTTAGGATGCCACTAGGTACACTGACTGTTTGCTAGTATAATGGCTTAGTTAAAAAAAGTTGGAGTGTGCAATGCAGGCAGACGTGCTGCAAATATCTTTACAATAGTGTGAATAGACAAAAGTACAATAGCCACGTTTAGGATGCCACTAGGTACACTGACTGTTTGCTAGTATAATGGCTTAGTTAAAAAGAGTTTGAGTGTGCAATGCAGGCAGACGTGCTGCAAATATCTTTACAATAGTGTGAATAGACAAAAGTACAATAGCCACGTTTAGGATGCCACTAGGTACACTGACTGTTTGCTAGTATAATGGCTTAGTTAAAAAGAGTTTGAGTGTGCAATGCAGGCAGACGTGCTGCAAATATCTTTACAATAGTGTGAATAGACAAAAGTACAATAGCCACGTTTAGGATGCCACTAGGTACACTGACTGTTTGCTAGTATAATGGCTTAGTTAAAAAGAGTTGGAGTGTGCAATGCAGGCAGACGTGCTGCAAATATCTTTACAATAGTGTGAATAGACAAAAGTACAATAGCCACGTTTAGGATGCCACTAGGTACACAGACTGTTTGCTAGTATAATGGCTTAGTTAAAAAAAGTTGGAGTGTGCAATGCAGGCAGACGTGCTGCAAATATCTTTACAATAGTGTGAATAGACAAAAGTACAATAGCCACGTTTAGGATGCCACTAGGTACACTGACTGTTTGCTAGTATAATGGCTTAGTTAAAAAGAGTTTTAGTGTGCAATGCAGGCAGACGTGCTGCAAATATCTTTACAATAGTGTGAATAGACAAAAGTACAATAGCCACGTTTAGGATGCCACTAGGTACACTGACTGTTTGCTAGTATAATGGCTTAGTTAAAAAGAGTTTGAGTGTGCAATGCAGGCAGACGTGCTGCAAATATCTTTACAATAGTGTGAATAGACAAAAGTACAATAGCCACGTTTAGGATGCCACTAGGTAACAGACTGTTTGCTAGTATAATGGCTTAGTTAAGAAAGAGTTTGAGTGTGCAATGCAGGCAGACGTGCTGCAAATATCTTTACAATAGTGTGAATAGACAAAAGTACAATAGCCACGTTTAGGATGCCACTAGGTACACTGACTGTTTGCTAGTATAATGGCTTAGTTAAAAAGAGTTTGAGTGTGCAATGCAGGCAGACGTGCTGCAAATATCTTTACAATAGTGTGAATAGACAAAAGTACAATAGCCACGTTTAGGATGCCACTAGGTACACTGACTGTTTGCTAGTATAATGGCTTAGTTAAAAAGAGTTTGAGTGTGCAATGCAGGCAGACGTGCTGCAAATATCTTTACAATAGTGTGAATAGACAAAAGTACAATAGCCACGTTTAGGATGCCACTAGGTACACTGACTGTTTGCTAGTATAATGGCTTAGTTAAAAAGAGTTTGAGTGTGCAATGCAGGCAGACGTGCTGCAAATATCTTTACAATAGTGTGAATAGACAAAAGTACAATAGCCACGTTTAGGATGCCACTAGGTACACTGACTGTTTGCTAGTATAATGGCTTAGTTAAAAAGAGTTTGAGTGTGCAATGCAGGCAGACGTGCTGCAAATATCTTTACAATAGTGTGAATAGACAAAAGTACAATAGCCACGTTTAGGATGCCACTAGGTACACTGACTGTTTGCTAGTATAATGGCTTAGTTAAAAAGAGTTGAGTGTGCAATGCAGGCAGACGTGCTGCAAATATCTTTACAATAGTGTGAATAGACAAAAGTACAATAGCCACGTTTAGGATGCCACTAGGTACACTGACTGTTTGCTAGTATAATGGCTTAGTTAAAAAGAGTTTGAGTGTGCAATGCAGGCAGACGTGCTGCAAATATCTTTACAATAGTGTGAATAGACAAAAGTACAATAGCCACGTTTAGGATGCCACTAGGTACACTGACTGTTTGCTAGTATAATGGCTTAGTTAAAAAGAGTTTGAGTGTGCAATGCAGGCAGACGTGCTGCAAATATCTTTACAATAGTGTGAATAGACAAAAGTACAATAGCCACGTTTAGGATGCCACTAGGTACACTGACTGTTTGCTAGTATAATGGCTTAGTTAAAAAGAGTTTGAGTGTGCAATGCAGGCAGACGTGCTGCAAATATATTTACAATAGTGTGAATAGACAAAAGTACAATAGCCACGTTTAGGATGCCACTAGGTACACTGACTGTTTGCTAGTATAATGGCTTAGTTAAAAAGAGTTTGAGTGTGCAATGCAGGCAGACGTGCTGCAAATATCTTTACAATAGTGTGAATAGACAAAAGTACAATAGCCACGTTTAGGATGCCACTAGGTACACTGACTGTTTGCTAGTATAATGGCTTAGTTAAAAAGAGTTTTAGTGTGCAATGCAGGCAGACGTGCTGCAAATATCTTTACAATAGTGTGAATAGACAAAAGTACAATAGCCACGTTTAGGATGCCACTAGGTACACTGACTGTTTGCTAGTATAATGGCTTAGTTAAAAAGAGTTTGAGTGTGCAATGCAGGCAGACGTGCTGCGAATATCTTTACAATAGTGTGAATAGACAAAAGTACAATAGCCACGTTTAGGATGCCACTAGGTACACTGACTGTTTGCTAGTATAATGGCTTAGTTAAAAAGAGTTTGAGTGTGCAATGCAGGCAGACGTGCTGCAAATATCTTTACAATAGTGTGAATAGACAAAAGTACAATAGCCACGTTTAGGATGCCACTAGGTACACTGACTGTTTGCTAGTATAATGGCTTAGTTAAAAAGAGTTTGAGTGTGCAATGCAGGCAGACGTGCTGCAAATATCTTTACAATAGTGTGAATAGACAAAAGTACAATAGCCACGTTTAGGATGCCACTAGGTACACTGACTGTTTGCTAGTATAATGGCTTAGTTAAAAAGAGTTTGAGTGTGCAATGCAGGCAGACGTGCTGCAAATATCTTTACAATAGTGTGAATAGACAAAAGTACAATAGCCACGTTTAGGATGCCACTAGGTACACTGACTGTTTGCTAGTATAATGGCTTAGTTAAAAAGAGTTTGAGTGTGCAATGCAGGCAGACGTGCTGCAAATATCTTTACAATAGTGTGAATAGACAAAAGTACAATAGCCACGTTTAGGATGCCACTAGGTACACTGACTGTTTGCTAGTATAATGGCTTAGTTAAAAAGAGTTTGAGTGTGCAATGCAGGCAGACGTGCTGCAAATATCTTTACAATAGTGTGAATAGACAAAAGTACAATAGCCACGTTTAGGATGCCACTAGGTACACTGACTGTTTGCTAGTATAATGGCTTAGTTAAAAAGAGTTGGAGTGTGCAATGCAGGCAGACGTGCTGCAAATATCTTTACAATAGTGTGAATAGACAAAAGTACAATAGCCACGTTTAGGATGCCACTAGGTACACTGACTGTTTGCTAGTATAATGGCTTAGTTAAAAAGAGTTTGAGTGTGCAATGCAGGCAGACGTGCTGCAAATATCTTTACAATAGTGTGAATAGACAAAAGTACAATAGCCACGTTTAGGATGCCACTAGGTACACTGACTGTTTGCTAGTATAATGGCTTAGTTAAGAAAAGTTGGAGTGTGCAATGCAGGCAGACGTGCTGCAAATATCTTTACAATAGTGTGAATAGACAAAAGTACAATAGCCACGTTTAGGATGCCACTAGGTACACTGACTGTTTGCTAGTATAATGGCTTAGTTAAAAAGAGTTTGAGTGTGCAATGCAGGCAGACGTGCTGCAAATATCTTTACAATAGTGTGAATAGACAAAAGTACAATAGCCACGTTTAGGATGCCACTAGGTACACTGACTGTTTGCTAGTATAATGGCTTAGTTAAAAAGAGTTTGAGTGTGCAATGCAGGCAGACGTGCTGCAAATATCTTTACAATAGTGTGAATAGACAAAAGTACAATAGCCACGTTTAGGATGCCACTAGGTACACTGACTGTTTGCTAGTATAATGGCTTAGTTAAAAAGAGTTTGAGTGTGCAATGCAGGCAGACGTGCTGCAAATATCTTTACAATAGTGTGAATAGACAAAAGTACAATAGCCACGTTTAGGATGCCACTAGGTACACTGACTGTTTGCTAGTATAATGGCTTAGTTAAAAAGAGTTTGAGTGTGCAATGCAGGCAGACGTGCTGCAAATATCTTTACAATAGTGTGAATAGACAAAAGTACAATAGCCACGTTTAGGATGCCACTAGGTACACTGACTGTTTGCTAGTATAATGGCTTAGTTAAAAAAGTTGGAGTGTGCAATGCAGGCAGACGTGCTGCAAATATCTTTACAATAGTGTGAATAGACAAAAGTACAATAGCCACGTTTAGGATGCCACTAGGTACACTGACTGTTTGCTAGTATAATGGCTTAGTTAAAAAGAGTTTGAGTGTGCAATGCAGGCAGACGTGCTGCAAATATCTTTACAATAGTGTGAATAGACAAAAGTACAATAGCCACGTTTAGGATGCCACTAGGTACACTGACTGTTTGCTAGTATAATGGCTTAGTTAAAAAGAGTTTGAGTGTGCAATGCAGGCAGACGTGCTGCAAATATCTTTACAATAGTGTGAATAGACAAAAGTACAATAGCCACGTTTAGGATGCCACTAGGTACACTGACTGTTTGCTAGTATAATGGCTTAGTTAAAAAGAGTTTGAGTGTGCAATGCAGGCAGACGTGCTGCAAATATCTTTACAATAGTGTGAATAGACAAAAGTACAATAGCCACGTTTAGGATGCCACTAGGTACACTGACTGTTTGCTAGTATAATGGCTTAGTTAAAAAGAGTTTGAGTGTGCAATGCAGGCAGACGTGCTGCAAATATCTTTACAATAGTGTGAATAGACAAAAGTACAATAGCCACGTTTAGGATGCCACTAGGTACACTGACTGTTTGCTAGTATAATGGCTTAGTTAAAAAGAGTTTGAGTGTGCAATGCAGGCAGACGTGCTGCAAATATCTTTACAATAGTGTGAATAGACAAAAGTACAATAGGCCACGTTTAGGATGCCACTAGGTACACTGACTGTTTGCTAGTATAATGGCTTAGTTAAAAAGAGTTTGAGTGTGCAATGCAGGCAGACGTGCTGCAAATATCTTTACAATAGTGTGAATAGACAAAAGTACAATAGCCACGTTTAGGATGCCACTAGGTACACTGACTGTTTGCTAGTATAATGGCTTAGTTAAAAAGAGTTTGAGTGTGCAATGCAGGCAGACGTGCTGCAAATATCTTTACAATAGTGTGAATAGACAAAAGTACAATAGCCACGTTTAGGATGCCACTAGGTACACTGACTGTTTGCTAGTATAATGGCTTAGTTAAAAAGAGTTGGAGTGTGCAATGCAGGCAGACGTGCTGCAAATATCTTTACAATAGTGTGAATAGACAAAAGTACAATAGCCACGTTTAGGATGCCACTAGGTACACTGACTGTTTGCTAGTATAATGGCTTAGTTAAAAAGAGTTTGAGTGTGCAATGCAGGCAGACGTGCTGCAAATATCTTTACAATAGTGTGAATAGACAAAAGTACAATAGCCACGTTTAGGATGCCACTAGGTACACTGACTGTTTGCTAGTATAATGGCTTAGTTAAAAAGAGTTTGAGTGTGCAATGCAGGCAGACGTGCTGCAAATATCTTTACAATAGTGTGAATAGACAAAAGTACAATAGCCACGTTTAGGATGCCACTAGGTACACTGACTGTTTGCTAGTATAATGGCTTAGTTAAAAAGAGTTTGAGTGTGCAATGCAGGCAGACGTGCTGCAAATATCTTTACAATAGTGTGAATAGACAAAAGTACAATAGCCACGTTTAGGATGCCACTAGGTACACTGACTGTTTGCTAGTATAATGGCTTAGTTAAGAAAAGTTGGAGTGTGCAATGCAGGCAGACGTGCTGCAAATATCTTTACAATAGTGTGAATAGACAAAAGTACAATAGCCACGTTTAGGATGCCACTAGGTACACTGACTGTTTGCTAGTATAATGGCTTAGTTAAAAAGAGTTTGAGTGTGCAATGCAGGCAGACGTGCTGCAAATATCTTTACAATAGTGTGAATAGACAAAAGTACAATAGCCACGTTTAGGATGCCACTAGGTACACTGACTGTTTGCTAGTATAATGGCTTAGTTAAAAAGAGTTTGAGTGTGCAATGCAGGCAGACGTGCTGCAAATATCTTTACAATAGTGTGAATAGACAAAAGTACAATAGCCACGTTTAGGATGCCACTAGGTACACTGACTGTTTGCTAGTATAATGGCTTAGTTAAAAAGAGTTTGAGTGTGCAATGCAGGCAGACGTGCTGCAAATATCTTTACAATAGTGTGAATAGACAAAAGTACAATAGCCACGTTTAGGATGCCACTAGGTACACTGACTGTTTGCTAGTATAATGGCTTAGTTAAAAAGAGTTTGAGTGTGCAATGCAGGCAGACGTGCTGCAAATATCTTTACAATAGTGTGAATAGACAAAAGTACAATAGCCACGTTTAGGATGCCACTAGGTACACTGACTGTTTGCTAGTATAATGGCTTAGTTAAAAAGAGTTTGAGTGTGCAATGCAGGCAGACGTGCTGCAAATATCTTTACAATAGTGTGAATAGACAAAAGTACAATAGCCACGTTTAGGATGCCACTAGGTACACTGACTGTTTGCTAGTATAATGGCTTAGTTAAAAAGAGTTTGAGTGTGCAATGCAGGCAGACGTGCTGCAAATATCTTTACAATAGTGTGAATAGACAAAAGTACAATAGCCACGTTTAGGATGCCACTAGGTACACTGACTGTTTGCTAGTATAATGGCTTAGTTAAAAAGAGTTGGAGTGTGCAATGCAGGCAGACGTGCTGCAAATATCTTTACAATAGTGTGAATAGACAAAAGTACAATAGCCACGTTTAGGATGCCACTAGGTACACTGACTGTTTGCTAGTATAATGGCTTAGTTAAAAAGAGTTGGAGTGTGCAATGCAGGCAGACGTGCTGCAAATATCTTTACAATAGTGTGAATAGACAAAAGTACAATAGCCACGTTTAGGATGCCACTAGGTACACTGACTGTTTGCTAGTATAATGGCTTAGTTAAAAAGAGTTTGAGTGTGCAATGCAGGCAGACGTGCTGCAAATATCTTTACAATAGTGTGAATAGACAAAAGTACAATAGCCACGTTTAGGATGCCACTAGGTACACTGACTGTTTGCTAGTATAATGGCTTAGTTAAAAAGAGTTTGAGTGTGCAATGCAGGCAGACGTGCTGCAAATATCTTTACAATAGTGTGAATAGACAAAAGTACAATAGCCACGTTTAGGATGCCACTAGGTACACTGACTGTTTGCTAGTATAATGGCTTAGTTAAAAAGAGTTGGAGTGTGCAATGCAGGCAGACGTGCTGCAAATATCTTTACAATAGTGTGAATAGACAAAAGTACAATAGCCACGTTTAGGATGCCACTAGGTACACTGACTGTTTGCTAGTATAATGGCTTAGTTAAAAAGAGTTTGAGTGTGCAATGCAGGCAGACGTGCTGCAAATATCTTTACAATAGTGTGAATAGACAAAAGTACAATAGCCACGGTTTAGGATGCCACTAGGTACACTGACTGTTTGCTAGTATAATGGCTTAGTTAAAAAGAGTTTGAGTGTGCAATGCAGGCAGACGTGCTGCAAATATCTTTACAATAGTGTGAATAGACAAAAGTACAATAGCCACGTTTAGGATGCCACTAGGTACACTGACTGTTTGCTAGTATAATGGCTTAGTTAAAAAGAGTTTGAGTGTGCAATGCAGGCAGACGTGCTGCAAATATCTTTACAATAGTGTGAATAGACAAAAGTACAATAGCCACGTTTAGGATGCCACTAGGTACACTGACTGTTTGCTAGTATAATGGCTTAGTTAAAAAGAGTTTGAGTGTGCAATGCAGGCAGACGTGCTGCAAATATCTTTACAATAGTGTGAATAGACAAAAGTACAATAGCCACGTTTAGGATGCCACTAGGTACACTGACTGTTTGCTAGTATAATGGCTTAGTTAAAAAGAGTTTGAGTGTGCAATGCAGGCAGACGTGCTGCAAATATCTTTACAATAGTGTGAATAGACAAAAGTACAATAGCCACGTTTAGGATGCCACTAGGTACACTGACTGTTTGCTAGTATAATGGCTTAGTTAAAAAGAGTTTGAGTGTGCAATGCAGGCAGACGTGCTGCAAATATCTTTACAATAGTGTGAATAGACAAAAGTACAATAGCCACGTTTAGGATGCCACTAGGTACACTGACTGTTTGCTAGTATAATGGCTTAGTTAAAAAGAGTAGGAGTGTGCAATGCAGGCAGACGTGCTGCAAATATCTTTACAATAGTGTGAATAGACAAAAGTACAATAGCCACGTTTAGGATGCCACTAGGTACACTGACTGTTTGCTAGTATAATGGCTTAGTTAAAAAGAGTTTGAGTGTGCAATGCAGGCAGACGTGCTGCAAATATCTTTACAATAGTGTGAATAGACAAAAGTACAATAGCCACGTTTAGGATGCCACTAGGTACACTGACTGTTTGCTAGTATAATGGCTTAGTTAAAAAGAGTTTGAGTGTGCAATGCAGGCAGACGTGCTGCAAATATCTTTACAATAGTGTGAATAGACAAAAGTAC
Organism: Anomaloglossus baeobatrachus; assembly: GCF_048569485.1. Classification (NCBI taxonomy): domain Eukaryota; kingdom Metazoa; phylum Chordata; class Amphibia; order Anura; family Aromobatidae; genus Anomaloglossus; species Anomaloglossus baeobatrachus. Next base: position 70,815 of record NW_027445168.1, on the reverse strand, counting down.
AATAGCCACGTTTAGGACGCCACTAGGTACACTGACTGTTTGCTAGTATAATGGCTTAGTTAAAAAGAGTTGGAGTGTGCAATGCAGGCAGACGTGCTGCAAATATCTTTACAATAGTGTGAATAGACAAAAGTACAATAGCCACGTTTAGGATGCCACTAGGTACACTGACTGTTTGCTAGTATAATGGCTTAGTTAAAAAGAGTTTGAGTGTGCAATGCAGGCAGACGTGCTGCAAATATCTTTACAATAGTGTGAATAGACAAAAGTACAATAGCCACGTTTAGGATGCCACTAGGTACACTGACTGTTTGCTAGTATAATGGCTTAGTTAAAAAGAGTAGGAGTGTGCAATGCAGGCAGACGTGCTGCAAATATCTTTACAATAGTGTGAATAGACAAAAGTACAATAGCCACGTTTAGGATGCCACTAGGTACACTGACTGTTTGCTAGTATAATGGCTTAGTTAAAAAGAGTTTGAGTGTGCAATGCAGGCAGACATGCTGCAAATATCTTTACAATAGTGTGAATAGACAAAAGTACAATAGCCACGTTTAGGATGCCACTAGGTACACTGACTGTTTGCTAGTATAATGGCTTAGTTAAAAAGAGTTTGAGTGTGCAATGCAGGCAGACGTGCTGCAAATATCTTTACAATAGTGTGAATAGACAAAAGTACAATAGCCACGTTTAGGATGCCACTAGGTACACTGACTGTTTGCTAGTATAATGGCTTAGTTAAAAAGAGTTTGAGTGTGCAATGCAGGCAGACGTGCTGCAAATATCTTTACAATAGTGTGAATAGACAAAAGTACAATAGCCACGTTTAGGATGCCACTAGGTACACTGACTGTTTGCTAGTATAATGGCTTAGTTAAAAAAGTTTGAGTGTGCAATGCAGGCAGACGTGCTGCAAATATCTTTACAGTAGTGTGAATAGACAAAAGTACAATAGCCACGTTTAGGATGCCACTAGGTACACTGACTGTTTGCTAGTATAATGGCTTAGTTAAAAAGAGTTTGAGTGTGCAATGCAGGCAGACGTGCTGCAAATATCTTTACAATAGTGTGAATAGACAAAAGTACAATAGCCACGTTTAGGATGCCACTAGGTACACTGACTGTTTGCTAGTATAATGGCTTAGTTAAAAAGAGTTGGAGTGTGCAATGCAGGCAGACGTGCTGCAAATATCTTTACAATAGTGTGAATAGACAAAAGTACAATAGCCACGTTTAGGATGCCACTAGGTACACTGACTGTTTGCTAGTATAATGGCTTAGTTAAAAAAAGTTGGAGTGTGCAATGCAGGCAGACGTGCTGCAAATATCTTTACAATAGTGTGAATAGACAAAAGTACAATAGCCACGTTTAGGATGCCACTAGGTACACTGACTGTTTGCTAGTATAATGGCTTAGTTAAAAAGAGTTTTAGTGTGCAATGCAGGCAGACGTGCTGCAAATATCTTTACAATAGTGTGAATAGACAAAAGTACAATAGCCACGTTTAGGATGCCACTAGGTACACTGACTGTTTGCTAGTATAATGGCTTAGTTAAAAAGAGTTTGAGTGTGCAATGCAGGCAGACGTGCTGCGAATATCTTTACAATAGTGTGAATAGACAAAAGTACAATAGCCACGTTTAGGATGCCACTAGGTACACTGACTGTTTGCTAGTATAATGGCTTAGTTAAAAAGAGTTTGAGTGTGCAATGCAGGCAGACGTGCTGCAAATATCTTTACAATAGTGTGAATAGACAAAAGTACAATAGCCACGTTTAGGATGCCACTAGGTACACTGACTGTTTGCTAGTATAATGGCTTAGTTAAAAAAAGTTTGAGTGTGCAATGCAGGCAGACGTGCTGCAAATATCTTTACAATAGTGTGAATAGACAAAAGTACAATAGCCACGTTTAGGATGCCACTAGGTACACTGACTGTTTGCTAGTATAATGGCTTAGTGAAAAAGAGTTTGAGTGTGCAATGCAGGCAGACGTGCTGCAAATATCTTTACAATAGTGTGAATAGACAAAAGTACAATAGCCACGTTTAGGATGCCACTAGGTACACTGACTGTTTGCTAGTATAATGGCTTAGTTAAAAAGAGTTTGAGTGTGCAATGCAGGCAGACGTGCTGCAAATATCTTTACAATAGTGTGAATTGACAAAAGTACAATAGCCACGTTTAGGATGCCACTAGGTACACTGACTGTTTGCTAGTATAATGGCTTAGTTAAAAAGAGTTTGAGTGTGCAATGCAGGCAGACGTGCTGCAAATATCTTTACAATAGTGTGAATAGACAAAAGTACAATAGCCACGTTTAGGATGCCACTAGGTACACTGACTGTTTGCTAGTATAATGGCTTAGTTAAAAAGAGTTGGAGTGTGCAATGCAGGCAGACGAGCTGCAAATATCTTTACAATAGTGTGAATAGACAAAAGTTCAATAGCCACGTTTAGGATGCCACTAGGTACACTGACTGTTTGCTAGTATAATGGCTTAGTTAAAAAGAGTTTGAGTGTGCAATGCAGGCAGACGTGCTGCAAATATCTTTACAATAGTGTGAATAGACAAAAGTACAATAGCCACGTTTAGGATGTCACTAGGTACACAGACTGTTTGCTAGTATAATGGCTTAGTTAAGAAAAGTTGGAGTGTGCAATGCAGGCAGACGTGCTGCAAATATCTTTACAATAGTGTGAATAGACAAAAGTACAATAGCCACGTTTAGGATGCCACTAGGTACACTGACTGTTTGCTAGTATAATGGCTTAGTTAAAAAGAGTTTGAGTGTGCAATGCAGGCAGACGTGCTGCAAATATCTTTACAATAGTGTGAATAGACAAAAGTACAATAGCCACGTTTAGGATGCCACTAGGTACACTGACTGTTTGCTAGTATAATGGCTTAGTTAAAAAGAGTTTGAGTGTGCAATGCAGGCAGACGTGCTGCAAATATCTTTACAATAGTGTGAATAGACAAAAGTACAATAGCCACGTTTAGGATGCCACTAGGTACACTGACTGTTTGCTAGTATAATGGCTTAGTTAAAAAGAGTTTGAGTGTGCATGCAGGCAGACGTGCTGCAAATATCTTTACAATAGTGTGAATAGACAAAAGTACAATAGCCACGTTTAGGATGCCACTAGGTACACTGACTGTTTGCTAGATAATGGCTTAGTTAAAAAGAGTTTGAGTGTGCAATGCAGGCAGACGTGCTGCAAATATCTTTACAATAGTGTGAATAGACAAAAGTACAATAGCCCACGTTTAGGATGCCACTAGGTACACTGACTGTTTGCTAGTATAATGGCTTAGTTAAAAAGAGTTGGAGTGTGCAATTGCAGGCAGACGTGCTGCAAATATCTTTACAATAGTGTGAATAGACAAAAGTACAATAGCCACGTTTAGGATGCCACTAGGTACACTGACTGTTTGCTAGTATAATGGCTTAGTTAAAAAAGTTGAGTGTGCAATGCAGGCAGACGTGCTGCAAATATCTTTACAATAGTGTGAATAGACAAAAGTACAAATAGCCACGTTTAGGATGCCACTAGGTACACTGACTGTTTGCTAGTATAATGGCTTAGTTAAAAAGAGTTTGAGTGTGCAATGCAGGCAGACGTGCTGAAAATATCTTTACAATAGTGTGAATAGACAAAAGTACAATAGCCACGTTTAGGACGCCACTAGGTACACTGACTGTTTGCTAGTATAATGGCTTAGTTAAAAAGAGTTGGAGTGTGCAATGCAGGCAGACGTGCTGCAAATATCTTTACAATAGTGTGAATAGACAAAAGTACAATAGCCACGTTTAGGATGCCACTAGGTACACAGACTGTTTGCTAGTATAATGGCTTAGTTAAAAAAAGTTGGAGTGTGCAATGCAGGCAGACGTGCTGCAAATATCTTTACAATAGTGTGAATAGACAAAAGTACAATAGCCACGTTAGGATGCCACTAGGTACACTGACTGTTTGCTAGTATAATGGCTTAGTTAAAAAGAGTTTAGTGTGCAATGCAGGCAGACGTGCTGCAAATATCTTTACAATAGTGTGAATAGACAAAAGTACACTAGCCACGTTTAGGATGCCACTAGGTACACTGACTGTTTGCTAGTATAATGGCTTAGTTAAAAGAGTTTGAGTGTGCAATGCAGGCAGACGTGCTGCAAATATCTTTACAATAGTGTGAATAGACAAAAGTACAATAGCCACGTTTAGGATGCCACTAGGTACACTGACTGTTTGCTAGTATAATGGCTTAGTTAAAAAGAGTTTGAGTGTGCAATGCAGGCAGACGTGCTGCAAATATCTTTACAATAGTGTGAATAGACAAAAGTACAATAGCCACGTTTAGGATGCCACTAGGTACACAGACTGTTTGCTAGTATAATGGCTTAGTTAAAAAAAGTTGGAGTGTGCAATGCAGGCAGACGTGCTGCAAATATCTTTACAATAGTGTGAATAGACAAAAGTACAATAGCCACGTTTAGGATGCACATAGGTACACTGACTGTTTGCTAGTATAATGGCTTAGTTAAAAAGAGTTTTAGTGTGCAATGCAGGCAGACGTGCTGCAAATATCTTACAATAGTGTGAATAGACAAAAGTACAATAGCCACGTTTAGGATGCCACTAGGTACACTGACTGTTTGCTAGTATAATGGCTTAGTTAAAAAGAGTTTGAGTGTGCAATGCAGGCAGACGTGCTGCAAATATCTTTACAATAGTGTGAATAGACAAAAGTACAATAGCCCACGTTTAGGATGCCACTAGTTACACTGACTGTTTGCTAGTATAATGGCTTAGTTAAAAGAGTTTGAGTGTGCAATGCAGGCAGACGTGCTGCAAATATCTTTACAATAGTGTGAATAGACAAAAGTACAATAGCCACGTTTAGGATGCCACTAGGTACACTGACTGTTTGCTAGTATAATGGCTTACTTAAAAAAAGTTTGAGTGTGCAATGCAGGCAGACGTGCTGCAAATATCTTTACAATAGTGTGAATAGACAAAAGTACAATAGCCACGTTTAGGATGCCACTAGGTACACTGACTGTTTGCTAGTATAATGGCTTAGTTAAAAAGAGTTTGAGTGTGCAATGCAGGCAGACGTGCTGCAAATATCTTTACAATAGTGTGAATTGACAAAAGTACAATAGCCACGTTTAGGATGCCACTAGGTACACTGACTGTTTGCTAGTATAATGGCTTAGTTAAAAAAGTTGGAGTGTGCAATGCAGGCAGACGTGCTGCAAATATCTTTACAATAGTGTGAATAGACAAAAGTACAATAGCCACGTTTAGGATGCCACTAGGTACACTGACTGTTTGCTAGTATAATGGCTTAGTTAAAAAGAGTTTTAGTGTGCAATGCAGGCAGACGTGCTGCAAATATCTTTACAATAGTGTGAATAGACAAAAGTACAATAGCCACGTTTAGGATGCCACTAGGTACACTGACTGTTTGCTAGTATAATGGCTTAGTTAAAAAGAGTTTTAGTGTGCAATGCAGGCAGACGTGCTGCAAATATCTTTACAATAGTGTGAATAGACAAAAGTACAATAGCCACGTTTAGGATGCCACTAGGTACACTGACTGTTTGCTAGTATCAATGGCTTAGTTAAAAAGAGTTTGAGTGTGCAATGCAGGCAGACGTGCTGCAAAATATCTTTACAATAGTGTGAATAGACAAAGTACAATAGCCACGTTTAGGATGCCACTAGTTACACTGACTGTTTGCTAGTATAATGGCTTAGTTAAAAAGAGTTTGAGTGTGCAATGCAGGCAGACGTGCTGCAAATATCTTTACAATAGTGTGAATAGACAAAAGTACAATAGCCACGTTTAGGATGCCACTAGGTACACTGACTGTTTGCTAGTATAATGGCTTACTTAAAAAAAGTTTGAGTGTGCAATGCAGGCAGACGTGCTGGCAAATATCTTTACAATAGTGTGAATAGACAAAAGTACAATAGCCACGTTTAGGATGCCACTAGGTACACTGACTGTTTGCTAGTATAATGCTTAGTTAAAAAGAGTTTGAGTGTGCAATGCAGGCAGACCGTGCTGCAAATATCTTTACAATAGTGTGAATTGACAAAAGTACAATAGCCACGTTTAGGATGCACTAGGTACACTGACTGTTTGCTAGTATAATGGCTTAGTTAAAAAGAGTTTGAGTGTGCAATGCAGGCAGACGTGCTGCAAATATATTTACAATAGTGTGAATAGACAAAAGTACAATAGCCACGTTTAGGATCTGCCACTAGGTACACTGACTGTTTGCTAGTATAATGGCTTAGTTAAAAAGAGTTGGAGTGTGCAATGCAGGCAGACGTGCTGCAAATATCTTTACAATAGTGTGAATAGACAAAAGTACAATAGCCACGTTTAGGATGCCACTAGGTACACTGACTGTTTGCTAGTATAATGGCTTAGTTAAAAAAAGTTGAGTGTGCAATGCAGGCAGACGTGCTGCAAATATCTTTACAATAGTGTGAATAGACAAAAGTACAATAGCCACGTTTAGGATGCCACTAGGTACACTGACTGTTTGCTAGTATAATGGCTTAGTTAAAAAGAGTTTTAGTGTGCAATGCAGGCAGACGTGCTGCAAATATCTTTACAATAGTGTGAATAGACAAAAGTACAATAGCCACGTTTAGGATGCCACTAGGTACACTGACTGTTTGCTAGTATAATGGCTTAGTTAAAAAGAGTTTGAGTGTGCAATGCAGGCAGACGTGCTGCGAATATCTTTACAATAGTGTGAATAGACAAAAGTACAATAGCCACGTTTAGGATGCCACTAGGTACACTGACTGTTTGCTAGTATAATGGCTTAGTTAAAAAGAGTTTGAGTGTGCAATGCAGGCAGACGTGCTGCAAATATCTTTACAATAGTGTGAATAGACAAAAGTACAATAGCCACGTTTAGGATGCCACTAGGTACACTGACTGTTTGCTAGTATAATGGCTTAGTTAAAAAAAGTTTGAGTGTGCAATGCAGGCAGACGTGCTGCAAATATCTTTACAATAGTGTGAATAGACAAAAGTACAATAGCCACGTTTAGGATGCCACTAGGTACACTGACTGTTTGCTAGTATAATGGCTTAGTTAAAAAGAGTTTGAGTGTGCAATGCAGGCAGACGTGCTGCAAATATCTTTACAATAGTGTGAATAGACAAAAGTACAATAGCCACGTTTAGGATGCCACTAGGTACACTGACTGTTTGCTAGTATAATGGCTTAGTTAAAAAGAGTTTGAGTGTGCAATGCAGGCAGACGTGCTGCAAATATCTTTACAATAGTGTGAATTGACAAAAGTGCAATAGCCACGTTTAGGATGCCACTAGTACACTGACTGTTTGCTAGTATAATGGCTTAGTTAAAAAGAGTTTGAGTGTGCAATGCAGGCAGACGTGCTGCAAATATCTTTCAATAGTGTGAATAGACAAAAGTACAATAGCCACGTTTAGGATGCACACTAGGTTCACTGACTGTTTGCTAGTATAATGCTTAGTTAAAAAGAGTTGGAGTGTGCAATGCAGGCAGACGAGCTGCAAATATCTTTACAATAGTGTGAATAGACAAAAGTACAATAGCCACGTTTAGGATGCCACTAGGTACACTGACTGTTTGCTAGTATAATGGCTTAGTTAAAAAGAGTTTGAGTGTGCAATGCAGGCAGACGTGCTGCAAATATCTTTACAATAGTGTGAATAGACAAAAGTACAATAGCCACGTTTAGGATGTCACTAGGTACACAGACTGTTTGCTAGTATAATGGCTTAGTTAAGAAAAGTTGGAGTGTGCAATGCAGGCAGACGTGCTGCAAATATCTTTACAATAGTGTGAATAGACAAAAGTACAATAGCCACGTTTAGGATGCCACTAGGTACACTGACTGTTTGCTAGTATAAGGGCTTAGTTAAAAAGAGTTTGAGTGTGCAATGCAGGCAGACGTGCTGCAAATATCTTTACAATAGTGTGAATAGACAAAAGTACAATAGCCACGTTTAGGATGCCACTAGGTACACTGACTGTTTGCTAGTATAATGGCTTAGTTAAAAAGAGTTTGAGTGTGCAATGCAGCAGACGTGCTGCAAATATCTTTACAACTAGTGTGAATAGACAAAAGTACAATAGCCACGTTTAGGATGCCACTAGGTACACTGACTGTTTGCTAGTATAATGGCTTAGTTAAAAAAAGTTTGAGTGTGCAATGCAGGCAGACGTGCTGCAAATATCTTTACAATAGTGTGAATAGACAAAAGTACAATAGCCACGTTTAGGATGCCACTAGGTACACTGACTGTTTGCTAGTATAATGGCTTAGTTAAAAAAAGTTTGAGTGTGCAATGCAGGCAGACGTGCTGCAAATATCTTTACAATAGTGTGAATTGACAAAAGTACAATAGCCACGTTTAGGATGCCACTAGGTACACTGACTGTTTGCTAGTATAATGGCTTAGTTAAATAAAGTTTGAGTGTGCAATGCAGGCAGACGTGCTGCAAATATCTTTACAATAGTGTGAATAGACAAAAGTACAATAGCCACGTTTAGGATGCCACTAGGTCCACTGACTGTTTGCTAGTATAATGGCTTAGTTAAAAAGAGTTTGAGTGTGCAATGCAGGCAGACGTGCTGCAAATATCTTTACAATAGTGTGAATAGACAAAAGTACAATAGCCACATTTAGGATGCCACTAGGTACACTGACTGTTTGCTAGTATAATGGCTTAGTTAAAAAAGTTTGAGTGTGCAATGCAGGCAGACGTGCTGCAAATATTTTTACAATAGTGTGAATAGACAAAAGTACAATAGCCACGTTTAGGATGCCTACTAGGTACACTGACTGTTTGCTAGTATAATGGCTTAGTTAAAAAGAGTTTTAGTGTGCAATGCAGGCAGACGTGCTGCAAATATCTTTACAATAGTGTGAATAGACAAAAGTACAATAGCCACGTTTAGGATGCCACTAGGTACACTGACTGTTTGCTAGTATAATGGCTTAGTTAAAAAGAGTTTGAGTGTGCAACGCAGGCAGACGTGCTGCAAATATCTTTACAATAGTATGAATAGACAAAAGTACAATAGCCACGTTTAGGATGCAACTAGGTACACTGACTGTTTGCTAGTATAATGGCTTAGTTAAAAAGAGTTTGAGTGTGCAATGCAGGCAGACGTGCTGCAAATATCTTTACAAAAGTGTGAATAGACAAAAGTACAATAGCCACGTTTAGGATGCCACTAGGTACACTGACTGTTTGCTAGTATAATGGCTTAGTTAAAAAGAGTTGGAGTGTGCAATGCAGGCAGACGTGCTGCAAATATCTTTACAATAGTGTGAATAGACAAAAGTACAATAGCCACGTTTAGGATGCCACTAGGTACACTGACTGTTTGCTAGTATAACTGGCTTAGTTAAAAAAAGTGTGAGTGTGCAATGCAGGCAGACGTGCTGCAAATATCTTTACAATAGTGTGAATAGACAAAAGTACAATAGCCACGTTTAGGATGCCACTAGGTACACTGACTGTTTGCTAGTATAATGGCTTAGTTAAAAAGAGTTGGAGTGTGCAATGCAGGCAGACGTGCTGCAAATATCTTTACAATAGTGTGAATAGACAAAAGTACAATAGCCACGTTTAGGATGCCACTAGGTACACTGACTGTTTGCTAGTATAATGGCTTAGTTAAAAAAAGTTGTGAGTGTGCAATGCAGGCAGACGTGCTGCAAATATCTTTACAATAGTGTGAATTAGACAAAAGTACAATAGCCACGTTTAGGATGCCACTAGGTACACTGACTGTTTGCTAGTATAATGGCTTAGTTAAAAAGAGTTTGAGTGTGCAATGCAGGTACGTGCTGCAATATCTTTACAATAGTGTGAATAGACAAAAGTACAATAGCCACGTTTAGGCCATGCCACTAGGTACACTGACTGTTTGCTAGTATAATGGCTTAGTTAAAAAGAGTTTGAGTGTGCAATGCAGGCAGACGTGCTGCAAATATCTTTACAATAGTGTGAATAGACAAAAGTACAATAGCCACGTTTAGGATGCCACTAGGTACACTGACTGTTTGCTAGTATAACTGCTTAGTTAAAAAAAGTTTGAGTGTGCAATGCAGGCAGACGTGCTGCAAATATCTTTACAATAGTGTGAATAGACAAAAGTACAATAGCCACATTTAGGATGCCACTAGGTACACTGACTGTTTGCTAGTATAATGGCTTAGTTAAAAAGAGTTTGAGTGTGCAATGCAGGCAGACGTGCTGCAAATATCTTTACAATAGTGTGAATAGACAAAAGTACAATAGCCACGTTTAGGATGCCACTAGGTACACTGACTGTTTGCTAGTATAATGGCTTAGTTAAAAAAGTTTGAGTGTGCAATGCAGGCAGACGTGCTGCAAATATCTTTACAATAGTGTGAATAGACAAAGTACAATAGCCACGTTTAGGATGCCACTAGGTACACTGACTGTTTGCTAGTATAATGGCTTAGTTAAAAAGAGTTGGAGTGTGCAATGCAGGCAGACGTGCTGCAAATATCTTTACAATAGTGTGAATAGACAAAAGTACAATAGCCACGTTTAGGATGCCACTAGGTACACTGACTGTTTGCTAGTATAATGGCTTAGTTAAAAAAAGTTTGAGTGTGCAATGCAGGCAGACGTGCTGCAAATATTTTTACAATAGTGTGAATAGACAAAAGTACAATAGCCACGTTTAGGATGCCACTAGGTACACTGACTGTTTGCTAGTATAATGGCTTAGTTAAAAAGAGTTTGAGTGTGCAATGCAGGCAGACGTGCTGCAAATATCTTTACAATAGTGTGAATAGACAAAAGTACAATAGCCACGTTTAGGATGCCACTAGGTACAACTGACTGTTTGCTAGTATAATGGCTTAGTTAAAAAGAGTTTGAGTGTGCAATGCAGGCAGACGTGCTGCAAATATCTTTACAATAGTGTGAATAGACAAAAGTACAATAGCCACGTTTAGGATGCAACTAGGTACACTGACTGTTTGCTAGTATAATGGCTTAGTTAAAAAGAGTTGGAGTGTGCAATGCAGGCAGACGTGCTGCAAATATCTTTACAATAGTGTGAATAGACAAAAGTACAATAGCCACGTTTATGATGCCACTAGGTACACTGACTGTTTGCTAGTATAATGGCTTAGTTAAAAAGAGTTGGAGTGTGCAATGCAGGCAGACGTGCTGCAAATATCTTTACAATAGTGTGAATAGACAAAAGTACAATAGCCACGTTTAGGATGCCACTAGGTACACTGACTGTTTGCTAGTATAATGGCTTAGCTTAAAAAAGGTGTGAGTGTGCAATGCAGGCAGACGTGCTGCAAATATCTTTACAATAGTGTGAATAGACAAAAGTACAATAGCCACGTTTAGGATGCCACTAGGTACACTGACTGTTTGCTATAATGGCTTAGCTAAAAAGAGTTTGAGTGTGCAATGCAGGCAGACGTGCTGCAAATATCTTTACAATAGTGTGAATAGACAAAAGTACAATAGCCACGTTTAGGATGCCACTAGGTACACTGACTGTTTGCTAGTATAATGGCTTAGTTAAAAAAGTTTGAGTGTGCAATGCAGGCAGACGTGCTGCAAATATCTTTACAATAGTGTGAATAGACAAAAGTACAATAGCCACGTTTAGGATGCCACTAGGTACACTGACTGTTTGCTAGTATAATGGCTTAGTTAAAAAGAGTTTGAGTGTGCAATGCAGGCAGACGTGCTGCAAATATCTTTACAATAGTGTGAATAGACAAAAGTACAATAGCCACGTTTAGGATGCCACTAGGTACACTGACTGTTTGCTAGTATAATGGCTTAGTTAAAAAAGTTTGAGTGTGCAATGCAGGCAGACGTGCTGCAAATATCTTTACAATAGTGTGAACAGACAAAAGTACAATAGCCACGTTTAGGATGCCACTAGGTACACTGACTGTTTGCTAGTATAATGGCTTAGTTAAAAAGAGTTTGAGTGTGCAATGCAGGCAGACGTGCTGCAAATATCTTTACAATAGTGTGAATAGACAAAAGTACAATAGCCACGTTTAGGATGCCACTAGGTACACTGACTGTTTGCTAGTATAATGGCTTAGTTAAAAAGAGTTTGAGTGTGCAATGCAGGCAGACGTGCTGCAAATATCTTTACAATAGTGTGAATAGACAAAAGTACAATAGCCACGTTTAGGATGCCACTAGGTACACTGACTGTTTGCTAGTATAATGGCTTAGTTAAAAAAAGTTTGAGTGTGCAATGCAGGCAGACGTGCTGCAAATATCTTTACAATAGTGTGACTAGACAAAAGTACAATAGCCACGTTTAGGATGCCACTAGGTACACTGACTGTTTGCTAGTATAATGGCTTAGTTAAAAAAAGTTTGAGTGTGCAATGCAGGCAGACGTGCTGCAAATATCTTTACAATAGTGTGAATAGACAAAAGTACAATAGCCACGTTTAGGATGCCACTAGGTACACTGACTGTTTGCTAGTATAATGGCTTAGTTAAAAAGAGTTTGAGTGTGCAATGCAGGCAGACGTGCTGCAAATATCTTTACAATAGTGTGAATAGACAAAAGTACAATAGCCACGTTTAGGATGCCACGAGGTACACTGACTGTTTGCTAGTATAATGGCTTAGTTAAAAAAAGTTTGAGTGTGAAATGCAGGCAGACGTGCTGCAAATATCTTTACAATAGTGTGAATAGACAAAAGTACAATAGCCACGTTTAGGATGCCACTAGGTACACTGACTGTTCGCTAGTATAATGGCTTAGTTAAAAAGAGTTTGAGTGTGCAATGCAGGCAGACGTGCTGCAAATATCTTTACAATAGTGTGAATAGACAAAAGTACAATAGCCACGTTTAGGATGCCACTAGGTACACTGACTGTTTGCTAGTATAATGGCTTAGTTAAAAAGAGTTTGAGTGTGCAATGCAGGCAGACGTGCTGCAAATATCTTTACAATAGTGTGAATAGACAAAAGTACAATAGCCACGTTTAGGATGCCACTAGGTACACTGACTGTTTGCTAGTATAATGGCTTAGTTAAAAAGAGTTTGAGTGTGCAATGCAGGCAGACGTGCTGCAAATATCTTTACAATAGTGTGAATAGACAAAAGTACAATAGCCACGTTTAGGATGCCACTAGGTACACTGACTGTTTGCTAGTATAATGGCTTAGTTAAAAAGAGTTTGAGTGTGCAATGCAGGCAGACGTGCTGCAAATATCTTTACAATAGTGTGAATAGACAAAAGTACAATAGCCACGTTTAGGATGCCACTAGGTACACTGACTGTTTGCTAGTATAATGGCTTAGTTAAAAAGAGTTTGAGTGTGCAATGCAGGCAGACGTGCTGCAAATATCTTTACAATAGTGTGAATAGACAAAAGTACAATAGCCACGTTTAGGATGCCACTAGGTACACTGACTGTTTGCTAGTATAATGGCTTAGTTAAAAAGAGTTTGAGTGTGCAATGCAGGCAGACGTGCTGCAAATATCTTTACAATAGTGTGAATAGACAAAAGTACAATAGCCACATTTAGGATGCCACTAGGTACACTGACTGTTTGCTAGTATAATGGCTTAGTTAAAAAAGTTTGAGTGTGCAATGCAGGCAGACGTGCTGCAAATATCTTTACAATAGTGTGAATAGACAAAAGTACAATAGCCACGTTTAGGATGCCACTAGGTACACTGACTGTTTGCTAGTATAATGGCTTAGTTAAAAAGAGTTTGAGTGTGCAATGCAGGCAGACGTGCTGCAAATATCTTTACAATAGTGTGACTAGACAAAAGTACAATAGCCACGTTTAGGATGCCACTAGGTACACTGACTGTTTGCTAGTATAATGGCTTAGTTAAAAAGAGTTTGAGTGTGCAATGCAGGCAGACGTGCTGCAAATATCTTTACAATAGTGTGAATAGACAAAAGTACAATAGCCACGTTTAGGATGCCACGAGGTACACTGACTGTTTGCTAGTATAATGGCTTAGTTAAAAAAAGTTTGAGTGTGAAATGCAGGCAGACGTGCTGCAAATATCTTTACAATAGTGTGAATAGACAAAAGTACAATAGCCACGTTTAGGATGCCACTAGGTACACTGACTGTTCGCTAGTATAATGGCTTAGTTAAAAAGAGTTTGAGTGTGCAATGCAGGCAGACGTGCTGCAAATATCTTTACAATAGTGTGAATAGACAAAAGTACAATAGCCACGTTTAGGATGCCACTAGGTACACTGACTGTTTGCTAGTATAATGGCTTAGTTAAAAAGAGTTTGAGTGTGCAATGCAGGCAGACGTGCTGCAAATATCTTTACAATAGTGTGAATAGACAAAAGTACAATAGCCACGTTTAGGATGCCACTAGGTACACTGACTGTTTGCTAGTATAATGGCTTAGTTAAAAAGAGTTTGAGTGTGCAATGCAGGCAGACGTGCTGCAAATATCTTTACAATAGTGTGAATAGACAAAAGTACAATAGCCACGTTTAGGATGCCACTAGGTACACTGACTGTTTGCTAGTATAATGGCTTAGTTAAAAAGAGTTTGAGTGTGCAATGCAGGCAGACGTGCTGCAAATATCTTTACAATAGTGTGAATAGACAAAAGTACAATAGCCACGTTTAGGATGCCACTAGGTACACTGACTGTTTGCTAGTATAATGGCTTAGTTAAAAAGAGTTTGAGTGTGCAATGCAGGCAGACGTGCTGCAAATATCTTTACAATAGTGTGAATAGACAAAAGTACAATAGCCACGTTTAGGATGCCACTAGGTACACTGACTGTTTGCTAGTATAATGGCTTAGTTAAAAAGAGTTTGAGTGTGCAATGCAGGCAGACGTGCTGCAAATATCTTTACAATAGTGTGAATAGACAAAAGTACAATAGCCACATTTAGGATGCCACTAGGTACACTGACTGTTTGCTAGTATAATGGCTTAGTTAAAAAGAGTTTGAGTGTGCAATGCAGGCAGACGTGCTGCAAATATCTTTACAATAGTGTGAATAGACAAAAGTACAATAGCCACGTTTAGGATGCCACTAGGTACACTGACTGTTTGCTAGTATAATGGCTTAGTTAAAAAGAGTTTGAGTGTGCAATGCAGGCAGACGTGCTGCAAATATCTTTACAATAGTGTGACTAGACAAAAGTACAATAGCCACGTTTAGGATGCCACTAGGTACACTGACTGTTTGCTAGTATAATGGCTTAGTTAAAAAGAGTTTGAGTGTGCAATGCAGGCAGACGTGCTGCAAATATCTTTACAATAGTGTGAATAGACAAAAGTACAATAGCCACGTTTAGGATGCCACGAGGTACACTGACTGTTTGCTAGTATAATGGCTTAGTTAAAAAAAGTTTGAGTGTGAAATGCAGGCAGACGTGCTGCAAATATCTTTACAATAGTGTGAATAGACAAAAGTACAATAGCCACGTTTAGGATGCCACTAGGTACACTGACTGTTCGCTAGTATAATGGCTTAGTTAAAAAGAGTTTGAGTGTGCAATGCAGGCAGACGTGCTGCAAATATCTTTACAATAGTGTGAATAGACAAAAGTACAATAGCCACGTTTAGGATGCCACTAGGTACACTGACTGTTTGCTAGTATAATGGCTTAGTTAAAAAGAGTTTGAGTGTGCAATGCAGGCAGACGTGCTGCAAATATCTTTACAATAGTGTGAATAGACAAAAGTACAATAGCCACGTTTAGGATGCCACTAGGTACACTGACTGTTTGCTAGTATAATGGCTTAGTTAAAAAGAGTTTGAGTGTGCAATGCAGGCAGACGTGCTGCAAATATCTTTACAATAGTGTGAATAGACAAAAGTACAATAGCCACGTTTAGGATGCCACTAGGTACACTGACTGTTTGCTAGTATAATGGCTTAGTTAAAAGAGTTTGAGTGTGCAATGCAGGCAGACGTGCTGCAAATATCTTTACAATAGTGTGAATAGACAAAAGTACAATAGCCACGTTTAGGATGCCACTAGGTACACTGACTGTTTGCTAGTATAATGGCTTAGTTAAAAAGAGTTTGAGTGTGCAATGCAGGCAGACGTGCTGCAAATATCTTTACAATAGTGTGAATAGACAAAAGTACAATAGCCACGTTTAGGATGCCACTAGGTACACTGACTGTTTGCTAGTATAATGGCTTAGTTAAAAAGAGTTTGAGTGTGCAATGCAGGCAGACGTGCTGCAAATATCTTTACATAGTGTGAATAGACAAAAGTACAATAGCCACGTTTAGGATGCCACTAGGTACACTGACTGTTTGCTAGTATAATGGCTTAGTTAAAAAGAGTTTGAGTGTGCAATGCAGGCAGACGTGCTGCAAATATCTTTACAATAGTGTGAATAGACAAAAGTACAATAGCCACGTTTAGGATGCCACTAGGTACACTGACTGTTTGCTAGTATAATGGCTTAGTTAAAAAGAGTTTGAGTGTGCAATGCAGGCAGACGTGCTGCAAATATCTTTACAATAGTGTGAATAGACAAAAGTACAATAGCCACGTTTAGGATGCCACTAGGTACACTGACTGTTTGCTAGTATAATGGCTTAGTTAAAAAGAGTTTGAGTGTGCAATGCAGGCAGACGTGCTGCAAATATCTTTACAATAGTGTGAATAGACAAAAGTACAATAGCCACGTTTAGGATGCCACTAGGTACACTGACTGTTTGCTAGTATAATGGCTTAGTTAAAAAGAGTTTGAGTGTGCAATGCAGGCAGACGTGCTGCAAATATCTTTACAATAGTGTGAATAGACAAAAGTACAATAGCCACGTTTAGGATGCCACTAGGTACACTGACTGTTTGCTAGTATAATGGCTTAGTTAAAAAGAGTTTGAGTGTGCAATGCAGGCAGACGTGCTGCAAATATCTTTACAATAGTGTGAATAGACAAAAGTACAATAGCCACGTTTAGGATGCCACTAGGTACACTGACTGTTTGCTAGTATAATGGCTTAGTTAAAAAGAGTTTGAGTGTGCAATGCAGGCAGACGTGCTGCAAATATCTTTACAATAGTGTGAATAGACAAAAGTACAATAGCCACGTTTAGGATGCCACTAGGTACACTGACTGTTTGCTAGTATAATGGCTTAGTTAAAAAGAGTTTGAGTGTGCAATGCAGGCAGACGTGCTGCAAATATCTTTACAATAGTGTGAATAGACAAAAGTACAATAGCCACGTTTAGGATGCCACTAGGTACACTGACTGTTTGCTAGTATAATGGCTTAGTTAAAAAGAGTTTGAGTGTGCAATGCAGGCAGACGTGCTGCAAATATCTTTACAATAGTGTGAATAGACAAAAGTACAATAGCCACGTTTAGGATGCCACTAGGTACACTGACTGTTTGCTAGTATAATGGCTTAGTTAAAAAGAGTTTGAGTGTGCAATGCAGGCAGACGTGCTGCAAATATCTTTACAATAGTGTGAATAGACAAAAGTACAATAGCCACGTTTAGGATGCCACTAGGTACACTGACTGTTTGCTAGTATAATGGCTTAGTTAAAAAGAGTTTGAGTGTGCAATGCAGGCAGACGTGCTGCAAATATCTTTACAATAGTGTGAATAGACAAAAGTACAATAGCCACGTTTAGGATGCCACGAGGTACACTGACTGTTTGCTAGTATAATGGCTTAGTTAAAAAAAGTTTGAGTGTGCAATGCAGGCAGACGTGCTGCAAATATCTTTACAATAGTGTGAATAGACAAAAGTACAATAGCCACGTTTAGGATGCCACTAGGTACACTGACTGTTTGCTAGTATAATGGCTTAGTTAAAAAGAGTTTGAGTGTGCAATGCAGGCAGACGTGCTGCAAATATCTTTACAATAGTGTGAATAGACAAAAGTACAATAGCCACGTTTAGGATGCCACTAGGTACACTGACTGTTTGCTAGTATAATGGCTTAGTTAAAAAGAGTTTGAGTGTGCAATGCAGGCAGACGTGCTGCAAATATCTTTACAATAGTGTGAATAGACAAAAGTACAATAGCCACGTTTAGGATGCCACTAGGTACAC
The DNA here is from genome assembly GCF_048569485.1 of Anomaloglossus baeobatrachus. NCBI lineage: Eukaryota > Metazoa > Chordata > Amphibia > Anura > Aromobatidae > Anomaloglossus > Anomaloglossus baeobatrachus. The sequence continues at coordinate 52,708 of NW_027445168.1, read as the reverse complement.
TGACTGTTTGCTAGTATAATGGCTTAGTTAAAAAGAGTTTGAGTGTGCAATGCAGGCAGACGTGCTGCAAATATCTTTACAATAGTGTGAATAGACAAAAGTACAATAGCCACGTTTAGGATGCCACTAGGTACACTGACTGTTTGCTAGTATAATGGCTTAGTTAAAAAGAGTTTGAGTGTGCAATGCAGGCAGACGTGCTGCAAATATCTTTACAATAGTGTGAATAGACAAAAGTACAATAGCCACGTTTAGGATGCCACTAGGTACACTGACTGTTTGCTAGTATAATGGCTTAGTTAAAAAGAGTTTGAGTGTGCAATGCAGGCAGACGTGCTGCAAATATCTTTACAATAGTGTGAATAGACAAAAGTACAATAGCCACGTTTAGGATGCCACTAGGTACACTGACTGTTTGCTAGTATAATGGCTTAGTTAAAAAGAGTTTGAGTGTGCAATGCAGGCAGACGTGCTGCAAATATCTTTACAATAGTGTGAATAGACAAAAGTACAATAGCCACGTTTAGGATGCCACTAGGTACACTGACTGTTTGCTAGTATAATGGCTTAGTTAAAAAGAGTTTGAGTGTGCAATGCAGGCAGACGTGCTGCAAATATCTTTACAATAGTGTGAATAGACAAAAGTACAATAGCCACGTTTAGGATGCCACTAGGTACACTGACTGTTTGCTAGTATAATGGCTTAGTTAAAAAGAGTTTGAGTGTGCAATGCAGGCAGACGTGCTGCAAATATCTTTACAATAGTGTGAATAGACAAAAGTACAATAGCCACGTTTAGGATGCCACTAGGTACACTGACTGTTTGCTAGTATAATGGCTTAGTTAAAAAAGAGTTTGAGTGTGCAATGCAGGCAGACGTGCTGCAAATATCTTTACAATAGTGTGAATAGACAAAAGTACAATAGCCACGTTTAGGATGCCACTAGGTACACTGACTGTTTGCTAGTATAATGGCTTAGTTAAAAAGAGTTTGAGTGTGCAATGCAGGCAGACGTGCTGCAAATATCTTTACAATAGTGTGAATAGACAAAAGTACAATAGCCACGTTTAGGATGCCACTAGGTACACTGACTGTTTGCTAGTATAATGGCTTAGTTAAAAGAGTTTGAGTGTGCAATGCAGGCAGACGTGCTGCAAATATCTTTACAATAGTGTGAATAGACAAAAGTACAATAGCCACGTTTAGGATGCCACTAGGTACACTGACTGTTTGCTAGTATAATGGCTTAGTTAAAAAAGTTTGAGTGTGCAATGCAGGCAGACGTGCTGCAAATATCTTTACAATAGTGTGAATAGACAAAAGTACAATAGCCACGTTTAGGATGCCACTAGGTACACTGACTGTTTGCTAGTATAATGGCTTAGTTAAAAAGAGTTTGAGTGTGCAATGCAGGCAGACGTGCTGCAAATATCTTTACAATAGTGTGAATAGACAAAAGTACAATAGCCACGTTTAGGATGCCACTAGGTACACTGACTGTTTGCTAGTATAATGGCTTAGTTAAAAAGAGTTTGAGTGTGCAATGCAGGCAGACGTGCTGCAAATATCTTTACAATAGTGTGAATAGACAAAAGTACAATAGCCACGTTTAGGATGCCACTAGGTACACTGACTGTTTGCTAGTATAATGGCTTAGTTAAAAAGAGTTTGAGTGTGCAATGCAGGCAGACGTGCTGCAAATATCTTTACAATAGTGTGAATAGACAAAAGTACAATAGCCACGTTTAGGATGCACTAGGTACACTGACTGTTTGCTAGTATAATGGCTTAGTTAAAAAGAGTTTGAGTGTGCAATGCAGGCAGACGTGCTGCAAATATCTTTACAATAGTGTGAATAGACAAAAGTACAATAGCCACGTTTAGGATGCCACTAGGTACACTGACTGTTTGCTAGTATAATGGCTTAGTTAAAAAGAGTTTGAGTGTGCAATGCAGGCAGACGTGCTGCAAATATCTTTACAATAGTGTGAATAGACAAAAGTACAATAGCCACGTTTAGGATGCCACTAGGTACACTGACTGTTTGCTAGTATAATGGCTTAGTTAAAAAGAGTTTGAGTGTGCAATGCAGGCAGACGTGCTGCAAATATCTTTACAATAGTGTGAATAGACAAAAGTACAATAGCCACATTTAGGATGCCACTAGGTACACTGACTGTTTGCTAGTATAATGGCTTAGTTAAAAAAGTTTGAGTGTGCAATGCAGGCAGACGTGCTGCAAATATCTTTACAATAGTGTGAATAGACAAAAGTACAATAGCCACGTTTAGGATGCCACTAGGTACACTGACTGTTTGCTAGTATAATGGCTTAGTTAAAAAGAGTTTGAGTGTGCAATGCAGGCAGACGTGCTGCAAATATCTTTACAATAGTGTGACTAGACAAAAGTACAATAGCCACGTTTAGGATGCCACTAGGTACACTGACTGTTTGCTAGTATAATGGCTTAGTTAAAAAGAGTTTGAGTGTGCAATGCAGGCAGACGTGCTGCAAATATCTTTACAATAGTGTGAATAGACAAAAGTACAATAGCCACGTTTAGGATGCCACTAGGTACACTGACTGTTTGCTAGTATAATGGCTTAGTTAAAAAGAGTTTGAGTGTGCAATGCAGGCAGACGTGCTGCAAATATCTTTACAATAGTGTGAATAGACAAAAGTACAATAGCCACGTTTAGGATGCCACTAGGTACACTGACTGTTTGCTAGTATAATGGCTTAGTTAAAAAAAAGTTTGAGTGTGCAATGCAGGCAGACGTGCTGCAAATATTTTTACAATAGTGTGAATAGACAAAAGTACAATAGCCACGTTTAGGATGCCACTAGGTACACTGACTGTTTGCTAGTATAATGGCTTAGTTAAAAAGAGTTTGAGTGTGCAATGCAGGCAGACGTGCTGCAAATATCTTTACAATAGTGTGACTAGACAAAAGTACAATAGCCACGTTTAGGATGCCACTAGGTACACTGACTGTTTGCTAGTATAATGGCTTAGTTAAAAAGAGTTTGAGTGTGCAATGCAGGCAGACGTGCTGCAAATATCTTTACAATAGTGTGAATAGACAAAAGTACAATAGCCACGTTTAGGATGCCACTAGGTACACTGACTGTTTGCTAGTATAATGGCTTAGTTAAAAAGAGTTTGAGTGTGCAATGCAGGCAGACGTGCTGCAAATATCTTTACAAAAGTGTGACTAGACAAAAGTACAATAGCCACGTTTAGGATGCCACTAGGTACACTGACTGTTTGCTAGTATAATGGCTTAGTTAAAAAGAGTTTGAGTGTGCAATGCAGGCAGACGTGCTGCAAATATCTTTACAATAGTGTGAATAGACAAAAGTACAATAGCCACGTTTAGGATGCCACTAGGTACACTGACTGTTTGCTAGTATAATGGCTTAGTTAAAAAAAGTTGGAGTGTGCAATGCAGGCAGACGTGCTGCAAATATCTTTACAATAGTGTGAATAGACAAAAGTACAATAGCCACGTTTAGGATGCCACTAGGTACACTGACTGTTTGCTAGTATAATGGCTTAGTTAAAAAGAGTTTGAGTGTGCAATGCAGGCAGACGTGCTGCAAATATCTTTACAATAGTGTGACTAGACAAAAGTACAATAGCCACGTTTAGGATGCCACTAGGTACACTGACTGTTTGCTAGTATAATGGCTTAGTTCAAAAAGTTTGAGTGTGCAATGCAGGCAGACGTGCTGCAAATATCTTTACAATAGTGTGAATAGACAAAAGTACAATAGCCACGTTTAGGATGCCACTAGGTACACTGACTGTTTGCTAGTATAATGGCTTAGTTAAAAAGAGTTTGAGTGTGCAATGCAGGCAGACGTGCTGCAAATATCTTTACAATAGTGTGAATACGACAAAAGTACAATAGCCACGTTTAGGATGCCACTAGGTACACTGACTGTTTGCTAGTATAATGGCTTAGTTAAAAAAAGTTTGAGTGTGCAATGCAGGCAGACGTGCTGCAAATATCTTTACAATAGTGTGAATAGACAAAAGTACAATAGCCACGTTTAGGATGCCACTAGGTACACTGACTGTTTGCTAGTATAATGGCTTAGTTAAAAAGAGTTTGAGTGTGCAATGCAGGCAGACGTGCTGCAAATATCTTTACAATAGTGTGAATAGACAAAAGTACAATAGCCACGTTTAGGATGCCACTAGGTACACTGACTGTTTGCTAGTATAATGGCTTAGTTAAAAAGAGTTTGAGTGTGCAATGCAGGCAGACGTGCTGCAAATATCTTTACAATAGTGTGAATAGACAAAAGTACAATAGCCACGTTTAGGATGCCACTAGGTACACTGACTGTTTGCTAGTATAATGGCTTAGTTAAAAAGAGTTTGAGTGTGCAATGCAGGCAGACGTGCTGCAAATATCTTTACAATAGTGTGAATAGACAAAAGTACAATAGCCACGTTTAGGATGCCACTAGGTACACTGACTGTTTGCTAGTATAATGGCTTAGTTAAAAAGAGTTTGAGTGTGCAATGCAGGCAGACGTGCTGCAAATATCTTTACAATAGTGTGAATAGACAAAAGTACAATAGCCACGTTTAGGATGCCACTAGGTACACTGACTGTTTGCTAGTATAATGGCTTAGTTAAAAAGAGTTTGAGTGTGCAATGCAGGCAGACGTGCTGCAAATATCTTTACAATAGTGTGAATAGACAAAAGTACAATAGCCACGTTTAGGATGCCACTAGGTACACTGACTGTTTGCTAGTATAATGGCTTAGTTAAAAAGAGTTTGAGTGTGCAATGCAGGCAGACGTGCTGCAAATATCTTTACAATAGTGTGAATAGACAAAAGTACAATAGCCACATTTAGGATGCCACTAGGTACACTGACTGTTTGCTAGTATAATGGCTTAGTTAAAAAAAGTTTGAGTGTGCAATGCAGGCAGACGTGCTGCAAATATCTTTACAATAGTGTGAATAGACAAAAGTACAATAGCCACGTTTAGGATGCCACTAGGTACACTGACTGTTTCGCTAGTATAATGGCTTAGTTAAAAAGAGTTTGAGTGTGCAATGCAGGCAGACGTGCTGCAAATATCTTTACAATAGTGTGAATAGACAAAAGTACAATAGCCACGTTTAGGATGCCACTAGGTACACTGACTGTTTGCTAGTATAATGGCTTAGTTAAAAAGAGTTTGAGTGTGCAATGCAGGCAGACGTGCTGCAAATATCTTTACAATAGTGTGAATAGACAAAAGTACAATAGCCACGTTTAGGATGCCACTAGGTACACTGACTGTTTGCTAGTATAATGGCTTAGTTAAAAAGAGTTTGAGTGTGCAATGCAGGCAGACGTGCTGCAAATATCTTTACAATAGTGTGAATAGACAAAAGTACAATAGCCACGTTTAGGATGCCACTAGGTACACTGACTGTTTGCTAGTATAATGGCTTAGTTAAAAGAGTTTGAGTGTGCAATGCAGGCAGACGTGCTGCAAATATCTTTACAATAGTGTGAATAGACAAAAGTACAATAGCCATGTTTAGGATGCCACTAGGTACACTGACTGTTTGCTAGTATAATGGCTTAGTTAAAAAAGTTTGAGTGTGCAATGCAGGCAGACGTGCTGCAAATATCTTTACAATAGTGTGAACAGACAAAAGTACAATAGCCACGTTTAGGATGCCACTAGGTACACTGACTGTTTGCTAGTATAATGGCTTAGTTAAAAAGAGTTTGAGTGTGCAATGCAGGCAGACGTGCTGCAAATATCTTTACAATAGTGTGAATAGACAAAAGTACAATAGCCACGTTTAGGATGCCACTAGGTACACTGACTGTTTGCTAGTATAATGGCTTAGTTAAAAAGAGTTTGAGTGTGCAATGCAGGCAGACGTGCTGCAAATATCTTTACAATAGTGTGACTAGACAAAAGTACAATAGCCACGTTTAGGATGCCACTAGGTACACTGACTGTTTGCTAGTATAATGGCTTAGTTAAAAAGAGTTTGAGTGTGCAATGCAGGCAGACGTGCTGCAAATATCTTTACAATAGTGTGAATAGACAAAAGTACAATAGCCACGTTTAGGATGCCACTAGGTACACTGACTGTTTGCTAGTATAATGGCTTAGTTAAAAAGAGTTGGAGTGTGCAATGCAGGCAGACGTGCTGCAAATATCTTTACAATAGTGTGAATAGACAAAAGTACAATAGCCACGTTTAGGATGCCACTAGGTACACTGACTGTTTGCTAGTATAATGGCTTAGTTAAAAAAAAGTTTGAGTGTGCAATGCAGGCAGACGTCCTGCAAATATTTTTACAATAGTGTGAATAGACAAAAGTACAATAGCCACGTTTAGGATGCCACTAGGTACACTGACTGTTTGCTAGTATAATGGCTTAGTTAAAAAGAGTTTGAGTGTGCAATGCAGGCAGACGTGCTGCAAATATCTTTACAATAGTGTGACTAGACAAAAGTACAATAGCCACGTTTAGGATGCCACTAGGTACACTGACTGTTTGCTAGTATAATGGCTTAGTTAAAAAGAGTTTGAGTGTGCAATGCAGGCAGACGTGCTGCAAATATCTTTACAATAGTGTGAATAGACAAAAGTACAATAGCCACGTTTAGGATGCCACTAGGTACACTGACTGTTTGCTAGTATAATGGCTTAGTTAAAAAGAGTTTGAGTGTGCAATGCAGGCAGACGTGCTGCAAATATCTTTACAATAGTGTGACTAGACAAAAGTACAATAGCCACGTTTAGGATGCCACTAGGTACACTGACTGTTTGCTAGTATAATGGCTTAGTTAAAAAGAGTTTGAGTGTGCAATGCAGGCAGACGTGCTGCAAATATCTTTACAATAGTGTGAATAGACAAAAGTACAATAGCCACGTTTAGGATGCCACTAGGTACACTGACTGTTTGCTAGTATAATGGCTTAGTTAAAAAGAGTTGGAGTGTGCAATGCAGGCAGACGTGCTGCAAATATCTTTACAATAGTGTGAATAGACAAAAGTACAATAGCCACGTTTAGGATGCCACTAGGTACACTGACTGTTTGCTAGTATAATGGCTTAGTTAAAAAAAAGTTTGAGTGTGCAATGCAGGCAGACGTGCTGCAAATATCTTTTACAATAGTGTGAATAGACAAAAGTACAATAGCCACGTTTAGGATGCCACTAGGTACACTGACTGTTTGCTAGTATAATGGCTTAGTTAAAAAGAGTTTGAGTGTGCAATGCAGGCAGACGTGCTGCAAATATCTTTACAATAGTGTGAATAGACAAAAGTACAATAGCCACGTTTAGGATGCCACTAGGTACACTGACTGTTTGCTAGTATAATGGCTTAGTTAAAAAGAGTTTGAGTGTGCAATGCAGGCAGACGTGCTGCAAATATCTTTACAATAGTGTGAATAGACAAAAGTACAATAGCCACGTTTAGGATGCCACTAGGTACACTGACTGTTTGCTAGTATAATGGCTTAGTTAAAAAGAGTTTGAGTGTGCAATGCAGGCAGACGTGCTGCAAATATCTTTACAATAGTGTGAATAGACAAAAGTACAATAGCCACGTTTAGGATGCCACTAGGTACACTGACTGTTTGCTAGTATAATGGCTTAGTTAAAAAGAGTTGGAGTGTGCAATGCAGGCAGACGTGCTGCAAATATCTTTACAATAGTGTGAATAGACAAAAGTACAATAGCCACGTTTAGGATGCCACTAGGTACACTGACTGTTTGCTAGTATAATGGCTTAGTTAAAAAAAGTGTGAGTGTGCAATGCAGGCAGACGTGCTGCAAATATCTTTACAATAGTGTGAATAGACAAAAGTACAATAGCCACGTTTAGGATGCCACTAGGTACACTGACTGTTTGCTAGTATAATGGCTTAGTTAAATAGAGTTTGAGTGTGCAATGCAGGCAGACGTGCTGCAAATATCTTTACAATAGTGTGAATAGACAAAAGTACAATAGCCACGTTTAGGATGCCACAAGGTACACTGACTGTTTGCTAGTATAATGGCTTAGTTAAAAAAGTTTGAGTGTGCAATGCAGGCAGACGTGCTGCAAATATCTTTACAATAGTGTGAATAGACAAAAGTACAATAGCCACGTTTAGGATGCCACTAGGTACACTGACTGTTTGCTAGTATAATGGCTTAGTTAAAAAGAGTTTGAGTGTGCAATGCAGGCAGACGTGCTGCAAATATCTTTACAATAGTGTGAATAGACAAAAGTACAATAGCCACGTTTAGGATGCCACTAGGTACACTGACTGTTTGCTAGTATAATGGCTTAGTTAAAAAAAGTTTGAGTGTGCAATGCAGGCAGACGTGCTGCAAATATCTTTACAATAGTGTGAATAGACAAAAGTACAATAGCCACGTTTAGGATGCCACTAGGTACACTGACTGTTTGCTAGTAAAATGGCTTAGTTAAAAAGAGTTTGAGTGTGCAATGCAGGCAGACGTGCTGCAAATATCTTTACAATAGTGTGAATAGACAAAAGTACAATAGCCACGTTTAGGATGCCACTAGGTACACTGACTGTTTGCTAGTATAATGGCTTAGTTAAAAAGAGTTGGAGTGTGCAATGCAGGCAGACGTGCTGCAAATATCTTTACAATAGTGTGAATAGACAAAAGTACAATAGCCACGTTTAGGATGTCACTAGGTACACTGACTGTTTGCTAGTATAATGGCTTAGTTAAAAAAAGTTTGAGTGTGCAATGCAGGCAGACGTGCTGCAAATATTTTTACAATAGTGTGAGTAGACAAAAGTACAATAGCCACGTTTAGGATGCCACTAGGTACACTGACTGTTTGCTAGTATAATGGCTTAGTTAAAAAGAGTTTGAGTGTGCAATGCAGGCAGACGTGCTGCAAATATCTTTACAATAGTGTGAATAGACAAAAGTACAATAGCCACGTTTAGGATGCCACTAGGTACACTGACTGTTTGCTAGTATAATGGCTTAGTTAAAAAGAGTTTGAGTGTGCAATGCAGGCAGACGTGCTGCAAATATCTTTACAATAGTATGAATAGACAAAAGTACAATAGCCACGTTTAGGATGCAACTAGGTACACTGACTGTTTGCTAGTATAATGGCTTAGTTAAAAAGAGTTTGAGTGTGCAATGCAGGCAGACGTGCTGCAAATATCTTTACAATAGTGTGAATAGACAAAAGTACAATAGCCACGTTTAGGATGCCACTAGGTACACTGACTGTTTGCTAGTATAATGGCTTAGTTAAAAAGAGTTGGAGTGTGCAATGCAGGCAGACGTGCTGCAAATATCTTTACAATAGTGTGAATAGACAAAAGTACAATAGCCACGTTTAGGATGCCACTAGGTACACTGACTGTTTGCTAGTATAATGGCTTAGTTAAAAAAAGTGTGAGTGTGCAATGCAGGCAGACGTGCTGCAAATATCTTTACAATAGTGTGAATAGACAAAAGTACAATAGCCATGTTTAGGATGCCACTAGGTACACTGACTGTTTGCTAGTATAATGGCTTAGTTAAAAAGAGTTTGAGTGTGCAATGCAGGCAGACGTGCTGCAAATATCTTTACAATAGTGTGAATAGACAAAAGTACAATAGCCACGTTTAGGATGCCACTAGGTACACTGACTGTTTGCTACTATAATGGCTTAGTTAAAAAAAGTTTGAGTGTGCAATGCAGGCAGACGTGCTGCAAATATCTTTACAATAGTGTGAATAGACAAAAGTACAATAGCCACGTTTAGGATGCCACTAGGTACACTGACTGTTTGCTAGTATAATGGCTTAGTTAAAAAGAGTTTGAGTGTGCAATGCAGGCAGACGTGCTGCAAATATCTTTACAATAGTGTGAATAGACAAAAGTACAATAGCCACGTTTAGGATGCCACTAGGTACACTGACTGTTTGCTAGTATAATGGCTTAGTTAAAAAGAGTTGGAGTGTGCAATGCAGGCAGACGTGCTGCAAATATCTTTACAATAGTGTGAATAGACAAAAGTACAATAGCCACGTTTAGGATGCCACTAGGTACACTGACTGTTTGCTAGTATAATGGCTTAGTTAAAAAAAGTTTGAGTGTGCAATGCAGGCAGACGTGCTGCAAATATCTTTACAATAGTGTGAACAGACAAAAGTACAATAGCCACGTTTAGGATGCCACTAGGTACACTGACTGTTTGCTAGTATAATGGCTTAGTTAAAAAAAGTTTGAGTGTGCAATGCAGGCAGACGTGCTGCAAATATCTTTACAATAGTGTGAATAGACAAAAGTACAATAGCCACGTTTAGGATGCCACTAGGTACACTGACTGTTTGCTAGTGTAATGGCTTAGTTAAAAAAAGTTTGAGTGTGCAATGCAGGCAGACGTGCTGCAAATATCTTTACAATAGTGTGACTAGACAAAAGTACAATAGCCACGTTTAGGATGCCACTAGGTACACTGACTGTTTGCTAGTATAATGGCTTAGTTAAAAAAAGTTGGAGTGTGCAATGCAGGCAGACGTGCTGCAAATATCTTTACAATAGTGTGAATAGACAAAAGTACAATAGCCACGTTTAGGATGCCACTAGGTACACTGACTGTTTGCTAGTATAATGGCTTAGTTAAAAAGAGTTTGAGTGTGCAATGCAGGCAGACGTGCTGCAAATATCTTTACAATAGTGTGAATAGACAAAAGTACAATAGCCACGTTTAGGATGCCACTAGGTACACTGACTGTTTGCTAGTATAATGGCTTAGTTAAAAAAAGTTTGAGTGTGCAATGCAGGCAGACGTGCTGCAAATATCTTTACAATAGTGTGAATAGACAAAAGTACAATAGCCACGTTTAGGATGCCACTAGGTACACTGACTGTTCGCTAGTATAATGGCTTAGTTAAAAAGAGTTTGAGTGTGCAATGCAGGCAGACGTGCTGCAAATATCTTTACAATAGTGTGAATAGACAAAAGTACAATAGTCACGTTTAGGATGCCACTAGGTACACTGACTGTTTGCTAGTATAATGGCTTAGTTAAAAAAGAGTTTGAGTGTGCAATGCAGGCAGACGTGCTGCAAATATCTTTACAATAGTGTGAATAGACAAAAGTACAATAGCCACGTTTAGGATGCCACTAGGTACACTGACTGTTTGCTAGTATAATGGCTTAGTTAAAAAAAGTTTGAGTGTGCAATGCAGGCAGACGTGCTGCAAATATCTTTACAATAGTGTGAATAGACAAAAGTACAATAGCCACGTTGAGGATGCCACTAGGTACACTGACTGTTTGCTAGTATAATGGCTTAGTTAAAAAAAGTTGGAGTGTGCAATGCAGGCAGACGTGCTGCAAATATCTTTACAATAGTGTGAATAGACAAAAGTACAATAGCCACGTTTAGGATGCCACTAGGTACACTGACTGTTTGCTAGTATAATGGCTTAGTTAAAAAGAGTTTGAGTGTGCAATGCAGGCAGACGTGCTGCAAATATCTTTACAATAGTGTGAATAGACAAAAGTACAATAGCCACGTTTAGGATGCCACTAGGTACACTGACTGTTTGCTAGTATAATGGCTTAGTTAAAAAGAGTTTGAGTGTGCAATGCAGGCAGACATGCTGCAAATATCTTTACAATAGTGTGAATAGACAAAAGTACAATAGCCACGTTTAGGATGCCACTAGGTACACTGACTGTTTTCTAGTATAATGGCTTAGTTAAAAAAAGTTGGAGTGTGCAATGCAGGCAGATGTGCTGCAAATATCTTTACAATAGTGTGAATAGACAAAAGTACAATAGCCACGTTTAGGATGCCACTAGATACACTGACTGTTTGCTAGTATAATGGCTTAGTTAAAAAGAGTTTGAGTGTGCAATGCAGGCAGACGTGCTGCAAATATCTTTACAATAGTGTGAATAGACAAAAGTATAATAGCCACGTTTAGGATGCCACTAGGTACACTGACTGTTTGCTAGTATAATGGCTTAGTTAAAAAAGTTTGAGTGTGCAATGCAGGCAGACGTGCTGCAAATATCTTTACAATAGTGTGAATAGACAAAAGTACAATAGCCACGTTTAGGATGCCACTAGGTACACTGACTGTTCGCTAGTATAATGGCTTAGTTAAAAAAAGTTGGAGTGTGCAATGCAGGCAGACGTGCTGCAAATATCTTTACAATAGTGTGAATAGACAAAAGTACAATAGCCACGTTTAGGATGCCACTAGGTACACTGACTGTTTGCTAGTATAATGGCTTAGTTAAAAAAGTTTGAGTGTGCAATGCAGGCAGACGTGCTGCAAATATCTTTACAATAGTGTGAATAGACAAAAGTACAATAGCCACGTTTAGGATGCCACTAGGTACACTGACTGTTTGCTAGTATAATGGCTTAGTTAAAAAGAGTTTGAGTGTGCAATGCAGGCAGACGTGCTGCAAATATCTTTACAATAGTGTGAATAGACAAAAGTACAATAGCCACGTTTAGGATGCCACTAGGTACACTGACTGTTTGCTAGTATAATGGCTTAGTTAAAAAGAGTTTGAGTGTGCAATGCAGGCAGACGTGCTGCAAATATCTTTACAATAGTGTGAATAGACAAAAGTACAATAGCCACGTTTAGGATGCCACTAGGTATACTGACTGTTTGCTAGTATAATGGCTTAGTTAAAAAGAGTTGGAGTGTGCAATGCAGGCAGACGTGCTGCAAATATCTTTACAATAGTGTGAATAGACAAAAGTACAATAGCCACGTTTAGGATGCCACTAGGTACACTGACTGTTTGCTAGTATAATGGCTTAGTTAAAAAGAGTTTGAGTGTGCAATGCAGGCAGACGTGCTGCAAATATCTTTACAATAGTGTGAATAGACAAAAGTACAATAGCCACGTTTAGGATGCAACTAGGTACACTGACTGTTTGCTAGTACTAATGGCTTAGTTAAAAAAAGTTGGAGTGTGCAATGCAGGCAGACGTGCTGCAAATATCTTTACAATAGTGTGAATAGACAAAAGTACAATAGCCACGTTTAGGATGCCACTAGGTACACTGACTGTTTGCTAGTATAATGGCTTAGTTAAAAAGAGTTTGAGTGTGCAATGCAGGCAGACGTGCTGCAAATATCTTTACAATAGTGTGAATAGACAAAAGTACAATAGCCACGTTTAGGATGCCACTAGGTACACTGACTGTTTGCTAGTATAATGGCTTAGTTAAAAAGAGTTTGAGTGTGCAATGCAGGCAGACGTGCTGCAAATATCTTTACAATAGTGTGAATAGACAAAAGTACAATAGCCACGTTTAGGATGCCACTAGGTACACTGACTGTTTGCTAGTATAATGGCTTAGTTAAAAAGAGTTTGAGTGTGCAATGCAGGCAGACGTGCTGCAAATATCTTTACAATAGTGTGAATAGACAAAAGTACAATAGCCACGTTTAGGATGCCACTAGGTACACTGACTGTTTGCTAGTATAATGGCTTAGTTAAAAAGAGTTGGAGTGTGCAATGCAGGCAGACGTGCTGCAAATATCTTTACAATAGTGTGAATAGACAAAAGTACAATAGCCACGTTTAGGATGCCACTAGGTACACTGACTGTTTGCTAGTATAATGGCTTAGTTAAAAGAGTTTGAGTGTGCAATGCAGGCAGACGTGCTGCAAATATCTTTACAATAGTGTGAATAGACAAAAGTACAATAGCCACGTTTAGGATGCCACTAGGTACACTGACTGTTTGCTAGTATAATGGCTTAGTTAAAAAGAGTTTGAGTGTGCAATGCAGGCAGACGTGCTGCAAATATCTTTACAATAGTGTGAATAGACAAAAGTACAATAGCCACGTTTAGGATGCCACTAGGTACACTGACTGTTTGCTAGTATAATGGCTTAGTTAAAAAGAGTTTGAGTGTGCAATGCAGGCAGACGTGCTGCAAATATCTTTACAATAGTGTGAATAGACAAAAGTACAATAGCCACGTTTAGGATGCCACTAGGTACACTGACTGTTTGCTAGTATAATGGCTTAGTTAAAAAAAGTTTGAGTGTGCAATGCAGGCAGATGTGCTGCAAATATCTTTACAATAGTGTGAACAGACAAAAGTACAATAGCCACGTTTAGGATGCCACTAGGTACACTGACTGTTTGCTAGTATAATGGCTTAGTTAAAAAGAGTTTGAGTGTGCAATGCAGGCAGACGTGCTGCAAATATCTTTACAATAGTGTGAATAGACAAAAGTACAATAGCCACGTTTAGGATGCCACTAGGTACACTGACTGTTTGCTAGTATAATGGCTTAGTTAAAAAAAGTTTGAGTGTGCAATGCAGGCAGACGTGCTGCAAATATCTTTACAATAGTGTGACTAGACAAAAGTACAATAGCCACGTTTAGGATGCCACTAGGTACACTGACTGTTTGCTAGTATAATGGCTTAGTTAAAAAGAGTTTGAGTGTGCAATGCAGGCAGACGTGCTGCAAATATCTTTACAATAGTGTGAATAGACAAAAGTACAATAGCCACGTTTAGGATGCCACTAGGTACACTGACTGTTTGCTAGTATAATGGCTTAGTTAAAAAGAGTTTGAGTGTGCAATGCAGGCAGACGTGCTGCAAATATCTTTACAATAGTGTGAATAGACAAAAGTACAATAGCCACGTTTAGGATGCCACTAGGTACACTGACTGTTTGCTAGTATAATGGCTTAGTTAAAAAAGAGTTGGAGTGTGCAATGCAGGCAGACGTGCTGCAAATATCTTTACAATAGTGTGAATAGACAAAAGTACAATAGCCACGTTTAGGATGCCACTAGGTACACTGACTGTTTGCTAGTATAATGGCTTAGTTAAAAAGAGTTTGAGTGTGCAATGCAGGCAGACGTGCTGCAAATATCTTTACAATAGTGTGAATAGACAAAAGTACAATAGCCACGTTTAGGATGCCACTAGGTACACTGACTGTTTGCTAGTATAATGGCTTAGTTAAAAAGAGTTTGAGTGTGCAATGCAGGCAGACGTGCTGCAAATATCTTTACAATAGTGTGAATAGACAAAAGTACAATAGCCACGTTTAGGATGCCACTAGGTACACTGACTGTTTGCTAGTATAATGGCTTAGTTAAAAAGAGTTTGAGTGTGCAATGCAGGCAGACGTGCTGCAAATATCTTTACAATAGTGTGAATAGACAAAAGTACAATAGCCACGTTTAGGATGCCACTAGGTACACAGACTGTTTGCTAGTATAATGGCTTAGTTAAAAAGAGTTTGAGTGTGCAATGCAGGCAGACGTGCTGCAAATATCTTTACAATAGTGTGAATAGACAAAAGTACAATAGCCACGTTTAGGATGCCACTAGGTACACTGACTGTTTGCTAGTATAATGGCTTAGTTAAAAAGAGTTTGAGTGTGCAATGCAGGCAGACGTGCTGCAAATATCTTTACAATAGTGTGAATAGACAAAAGTACAATAGCCACGTTTAGGATGCCACTAGGTACACTGACTGTTTGCTAGTATAATGGCTTAGTTAAAAAGAGTTTGAGTGTGCAATGCAGGCAGACGTGCTGCAAATATCTTTACAATAGTGTGAATAGACAAAAGTACAATAGCCACGTTTAGGATGCCACTAGGTACACTGACTGTTTGCTAGTATAATGGCTTAGTTAAAAAGAGTTTGAGTGTGCAATGCAGGCAGACGTGCTGCAAATATCTTTACAATAGTGTGAATAGACAAAAGTACAATAGCCACGTTTAGGATGCCACTAGGTACACTGACTGTTTGCTAGTATAATGGCTTAGTTAAAAAAAGTTTGAGTGTGCAATGCAGGCAGACGTGCTGCAAATATCTTTACAATAGTGTGACTAGACAAAAGTACAATAGCCACGTTTAGGATGACACTAGGTACACTGACTGTTTGCTAGTATAATGGCTTAGTTAAAAAGAGTTGGAGTGTGCAATGCAGGCAGACGTGCTGCAAATATCTTTACAATAGTGTGAATAGACAAAAGTACAATAGCCACGTTTAGGATGCCACTAGGTACACTGACTGTTTGCTAGTATAATGGCTTAGTTAAAAAGAGTTTGAGTGTGCAATGCAGGCAGACGTGCTGCAAATATCTTTACAATAGTGTGAATAGACAAAAGTACAATAGCCACGTTTAGGATGCCACTAGGTACACTGACTGTTTGCTAGTATAATGGCTTAGTTAAAAAGAGTTTGAGTGTGCAATGCAGGCAGACGTGCTGCAAATATCTTTACAATAGTGTGAATAGACAAAAGTACAATAGCCACGTTTAGGATGCCACTAGGTACATTGACTGTTTGCTAGTATAATGGCTTAGTTAAAAAGAGTTTGAGTGTGCAATGCAGGCAGACGTGCTGCAAATATCTTTACAATAGTGTGAATAGACAAAAGTACAATAGCCACGTTTAGGATGCCACTAGGTACACTGACTGTTTGCTAGTATAATGGCTTAGTTAAAAAGAGTTGGAGTGTGCAATGCAGGCAGACGTGCTGCAAATATCTTTACAATAGTGTGACTAGACAAAAGTACAATAGCCACGTTTAGGATGCCACTAGGTACACTGACTGTTTGCTAGTATAATGGCTTAGTTAAAAAGAGTTTGAGTGTGCAATGCAGGCAGACGTGCTGCAAATATCTTTACAATAGTGTGAATAGACAAAAGTACAATAGCCACGTTTAGGATGCCACTAGGTACACTGACTGTTTGCTAGTATAATGGCTTAGTTAAAAAGAGTTTGAGTGTGCAATGCAGGCAGACGTGCTGCAAATATCTTTACAATAGTGTGAACTAGACAAAAGTACAATAGCCACGTTTAGGATGCCACTAGGTACACTGACTGTTTGCTAGTATAATGGCTTAGTTAAAAAGAGTTTGAGTGTGCAATGCAGGCAGACGTTGCTGCAAATATCTTTACAATAGTGTGAATAGACAAAAGTACAATAGCCACGTTTAGGATGCCACTAGGTACACAGACTGTTTGCTAGTATAATGGCTTAGTTAAAAAAAGTTGGAGTGTGCAATGCAGGCAGACGTGCTGCAAATATCTTTACAATAGTGTGAATAGACAAAAGTACAATAGCCACGTTTAGGATGCCACTAGGTACACTGACTGTTTGCTAGTATAATGGCTTAGTTAAAAAGAGTTTGAGTGTGCAATGCAGGCAGACGTGCTGCAAATATCTTTACAATAGTGTGAATAGACAAAAGTACAATAGCCACGTTTAGGATGCCACTAGGTACACTGACTGTTTGCTAGTATAATGGCTTAGTTAAAAAGAGTTTGAGTGTGCAATGCAGGCAGACGTGCTGCAAATATCTTTACAATAGTGTGAATAGACAAAAGTACAATAGCCACGTTTAGGATGCCACTAGGTACACTGACTGTTTGCTAGTATAATGGCTTAGTTAAAAAGAGTTTGAGTGTGCAATGCAGGCAGACGTGCTGCAAATATCTTTACAATAGTGTGAATAGACAAAAGTACAATAGCCACGTTTAGGATGCCACTAGGTACACTGACTGTTTGCTAGTACAATGGCTTAGTTAAAAAGAGTTTGAGTGTGCAATGCAGGCAGACGTGCTGCAAATATCTTTACAATAGTGTGAATAGACAAAAGTACAATAGCCACGTTTAGGATGCCACTAGGTACACAGACTGTTTGCTAGTATAATGGCTTAGTTAAAAAGAGTTTGAGTGTGCAATGCAGGCAGACGTGCTGCAAATATCTTTACAATAGTGTGAATAGACAAAAGTACAATAGCCACGTTTAGGATGCCACTAGGTACACTGACTGTTTGCTAGTTATAATGGCTTAGTTAAAAAGAGTTTGAGTGTGCAATGCAGGCAGACGTGCTGCAAATATCTTTACAATAGTGTGAATAGACAAAAGTACAATAGCCACGTTTAGGATGCCACTAGGTACACTGACTGTTTGCTAGTATAATGGCTTAGTTAAAAAGAGTTGGAGTGTGCAATGCAGGCAGACGTGCTGCAAATATCTTTACAATAGTGTGAATAGACAAAAGTACAATAGCCACGTTTAGGATGCCACTAGGTACACTGACTGTTTGCTAGTATAATGGCTTAGTTAAAAAGAGTTTGAGTGTGCAATGCAGGCAGACGTGCTGCAAATATCTTTACAATAGTGTGAATAGACAAAAGTACAATAGCCACGTTTAGGATGCCACTAGGTACACTGACTGTTTGCTAGTATAATGGCTTAGTTAAAAAGAGTTTGAGTGTGCAATGCAGGCAGACGTGCTGCAAATATCTTTACAATAGTGTGACTAGACAAAAGTACAATAGCCACGTTTAGGATGACACTAGGTACACTGACTGTTTGCTAGTATAATGGCTTAGTTAAAAAAAGTTGGAGTGTGCAATGCAGGCAGACGTGCTGCAAATATCTTTACAATAGTGTGAATAGACAAAAGTACAATAGCCACGTTTAGGATGCCACTAGGTACACTGACTGTTTGCTAGTATAATGGCTTAGTTAAAAAGAGTTTGAGTGTGCAATGCAGGCAGACGTGCTGCAAATATCTTTACAATAGTGTGAATAGACAAAAGTACAATAGCCACGTTTAGGATGCCACTAGGTACACTGACTGTTTGCTAGTATAATGGCTTAGTTAAAAAGAGTTTGAGTGTGCAATGCAGGCAGACGTGCTGCAAATATCTTTACAATAGTGTGAATAGACAAAAGTACAATAGCCACGTTTAGGATGCCACTAGGTACACTGACTGTTTGCTAGTATAATGGCTTAGTTAAAAAGAGTTTGAGTGTGCAATGCAGGCAGACGTGCTGCAAATATCTTTACAATAGTGTGAATAGACAAAAGTACAATAGCCACGTTTAGGATGCCACTAGGTACACTGACTGTTTGCTAGTATAATGGCTTAGTTAAAAAGAGTTGGAGTGTGCAATGCAGGCAGACGTGCTGCAAATATCTTTACAATAGTGTGACTAGACAAAAGTACAATAGCCACGTTTAGGATGCCACTAGGTACACTGACTGTTTGCTAGTATAATGGCTTAGTTAAAAAGAGTTTGAGTGTGCAATGCAGGCAGACGTGCTGCAAATATCTTTACAATAGTGTGAATAGACAAAAGTACAATAGCCACGTTTAGGATGCCACTAGGTACACTGACTGTTTGCTAGTATAATGGCTTAGTTAAAAAGAGTTTGAGTGTGCAATGCAGGCAGACGTGCTGCAAATATCTTTACAATAGTGTGAACAGACAAAAGTACAATAGCCACGTTTAGGATGCCACTAGGTACACTGACTGTTTGCTAGTATAATGGCTTAGTTAAAAAGAGTTTGAGTGTGCAATGCAGGCAGACGTGCTGCAAATATCTTTACAATAGTGTGAATAGACAAAAGTACAATAGCCACGTTTAGGATGCCACTAGGTACACTGACTGTTTGCTAGTATAATGGCTTAGTTAAAAAAGAGTTTGAGTGTGCAATGCAGGCAGACGTGCTGCAAATATCTTTACAATAGTGTGAACAGACAAAAGTACAATAGCCACGTTTAGGATGCCACTAGGTACACTGACTGTTTGCTAGTATAATGGCTTAGTTAAAAAGAGTTTGAGTGTGCAATGCAGGCAGACGTGCTGCAAATATCTTTACAATAGTGTGAATAGACAAAAGTACAATAGCCACGTTTAGGATGCCACTAGGTACACTGACTGTTTGCTAGTATAATGGCTTAGTTAAAAAAAGTTTGAGTGTGCAATGCAGGCAGACGTGCTGCAAATATCTTTACAATAGTGTGACTAGACAAAAGTACAATAGCCACGTTTAGGATGCCACTAGGTACACTGACTGTTTGCTAGTATAATGGCTTAGTTAAAAAAAGTTGGAGTGTGCAATGCAGGCAGACATGCTGCAAATATCTTTACAATAGTGTGAATAGACAAAAGTACAATAGCCACGTTTAGGATGCCACTAGGTACACTGACTGTTTGCTAGTATAATGGCTTAGTTAAAAAGAGTTTGAGTGTGCAATGCAGGCAGACGTGCTCCAAATATCTTTACAATAGTGTGAATAGACAAAAGTACAATAGCCACGTTTAGGATGCCACTAGGTACACTGACTGTTTGCTAGTATAATGGCTTAGTTAAAAAGAGTTTGAGTGTGCAATGCAGGCAGACGTGCTGCAAATATCTTTACAATAGTGTGAATAGACAAAAGTACAATAGCCACGTTTAGGATGCCACTAGGTACACTGACTGTTTGCTAGTATAATGGCTTAGTTAAAAAGAGTTTGAGTGTGCAATGCAGGCAGACGTGCTGCAAATATCTTTACAATAGTGTGAATAGACAAAAGTACAATAGCCACGTTTAGGATGCCACTAGGTACACTGACTGTTTGCTAGTATAATGGCTTAGTTAAAAAGAGTTTGAGTGTGCAATGCAGGCAGACGTGCTGCAAATATCTTTACAATAGTGTGAATAGACAAAAGTACAATAGCCACGTTTAGGATGCCACTAGGTACACTGACTGTTTGCTAGTATAATGGCTTAGTTAAAAAGAGTTTGAGTGTGCAATGCAGGCAGACGTGCTGCAAATATCTTTACAATAGTGTGAATAGACAAAAGTACAATAGCCACGTTTAGGATGCCACTAGGTACACTGACTGTTTGCTAGTATAATGGCTTAGTTAAAAAGAGTTTGAGTGTGCAATGCAGGCAGACGTGCTGCAAATATCTTTACAATAGTGTGAATAAACAAAAGTACAATAGCCACGTTTAGGATGCCACTAGGTACACTGACTGTTTGCTAGTATAATGGCTTAGTTAAAAAGAGTTTGAGTGTGCAATGCAGGCAGACGTGCTGCAAATATCTTTACAATAGTGTGAATAGACAAAAGTACAATAGCCACGTTTAGGATGCCACTACGTACACTGACTGTTTGCTAGTATAATGGCTTAGTTAAAAAGAGTTTGAGTGTGCAATGCAGGCAGACGTGCTGCAAATATCTTTACAATAGTGTGAATAGACAAAAGTACAATAACTACGTTTAGGATGACACTAGGTACACTGACTGTTTGCTAGTATAATGGCTTAGTTAAAAAGAGTTTGAGTGTGCAATGCAGGCAGACGTGCTGCAAATATCTTTACAATAGTGTGAATAGACAAAAGTACAATAGCCACGTTTAGGATGCCACTAGGTACACTGACTGTTTGCTAGTATAATGGCTTAGTTAAAAAGAGTTTGAGTGTGCAATGCAGGCAGACGTGCTGCAAATATCTTTACAATAGTGTGAATAGACAAAAGTACAATAGCCACTTTTAGGATGCCACTAGGTACATAGACTGTTTGCTAGTATAATGGCTTAGTTAAAAAAAGTTGGAGTGTGCAATGCAGGCAAACGTGCTGCAAATATCTTTACAATAGTGTGAATAGACAAAAGTACAATAGCCACGTTTAGGATGCCACTAGGTACATTGACTGTTTGCTAGTATAATGGCTTAGTTAAAAAGAGTTTGAGTGTGCAATGCAGGCAGACGTGCTGCAAATATCTTTACAATAGTGTGAATAGACAAAAGTACAATAGCCACGTTTAGGATGCCACTAGGTACACTGACTGTTTGCTAGTATAATGGCTTAGTTAAAAAGAGTTTGAGTGTGCAATGCAGGCAGACGTGCTGCAAATATCTTTACAATAGTGTGAATAGACAAAAGTACAATAGCCACGTTTAGGATGCCACTAGGTACACTGACTGTTTGCTAGTATAATGGCTTAGTTAAAAAGGGTTGGAGTGTGCAATGCAGGCAGACGTGCTACAAATATCTTTACAATAGTGTGAATAGACAAAAGTACAATAGCCACGTTTAGGATGCCACTAGGTACACTGACTGTTTGCTAGTATAATGGCTTAGTTAAAAAGAGTTTGAGTGTGCAATGCAGGCAGACGTGCTGCAAATATCTTTACAATAGTGTGAATAGACAAAAGTACAATAGCCACGTTTAGGATGCCACTAGGTACACTGACTGTTTGCTAGTATAATGGCTTAGTTAAAAAGAGTTTGAGTGTGCAATGCAGGCAGACGTGCTGCAAATATCTTTACAATAGTGTGAATAGACAAAAGTACAATAGCCACGTTTAGGATGCCACTAGGTACACAGACTGTTTGCTAGTATAATGGCTTAGTTAAAAAAACTTGGAGAGTGCAATGCAGGCATACGTGCTGCAAATATCTTTACAAAAGTGTGAATAGACAAAAGTACAATAGCCACGTTTAGGATGCCACTAGGTACACTGACTGTTTGCTAGTATAATGGCTTAGTTAAAAAGAGTTTGAGTGTGCAATGCAGGCAGACGTGCTGCAAATATCTTTACAATAGTGTGAATAGACAAAAGTACAATAGCCACGTTTAGGATGCCACTAGGTACACTGACTGTTTGCTAGTATAATGGCTTAGTTAAAAAGAGTTTAAGTGTGCAATGCAGGCAGACGTGCTGCAAATATCTTTACAATAGTGTGAATAGACAAAAGTACAATAGCCACGTTTAGGATGCCACTAGGTACACTGACTGTTTGCTAGTATAATGGCTTAGTTAAAAAAAGTTTGAGTGTGCAATGCAGGCAGACGTGCTGCAAATATCTTTACAATAGTGTAAATAGACAAAAGTACAATAGCCACGTTTAGGATGCCACTCGGTACACTGACTGTTCGCTAGTATAATGGCTTAGTTAAAAAGAGTTTGAGTGTGCAATGCAGGCAGACGTGCTGCAAATATCTTTACAATAGTGTGAATAGACAAAAGTACAATAGCCACGTTTAGGATGCCACTAGGTACACTGACTGTTTGCTAGTATAATGGCTTAGTTAAAAAGAGTTTGAGTGTGCAATGCAGGCAGACGTGCTGCAAATATCTTTACAATAGTGTGAATAGACAAAAGTACAATAGCCACGTTTAGGATGCCACTAGGTACACTGACTGTTTGCTAGTATAATGGCTTAGTTAAAAAGAGTTTGAGTGTGCAATGCAGGCAGACGTGCTGCAAATATCTTTACAATAGTGTGAATAAACAAAAGTACAATAGCCACGTTTAGGATGCCACTAGGTACACTGACTGTTTGCTAGTATAATGGCTTAGTTAAAAAGAGTTTGAGTGTGCAATGCAGGCAGACGTGCTGCAAATATCTTTACAATAGTGTGAATAGACAAAAGTACAATAGCCACGTTTAGGATGCCACTACGTACACTGACTGTTTGCTAGTATAATGGCTTAGTTAAAAAGAGTTTGAGTGTGCAATGCAGGCAGACGTGCTGCAAATATCTTTACAATAGTGTGAATAGACAAAAGTACAATAACTACGTTTAGGATGACACTAGGTACACTGACTGTTTGCTAGTATAATGGCTTAGTTAAAAAGAGTTTGAGTGTGCAATGCAGGCAGACGTGCTGCAAATATCTTTACAATAGTGTGAATAGACAAAAGTACAATAGCCACGTTTAGGATGCCACTAGGTACACTGACTGTTTGCTAGTATAATGGCTTAGTTAAAAAGAGTTTGAGTGTGCAATGCAGGCAGACGTGCTGCAAATATCTTTACAATAGTGTGAATAGACAAAAGTACAATAGCCACTTTTAGGATGCCACTAGGTACATAGACTGTTTGCTAGTATAATGGCTTAGTTAAAAAAAGTTGGAGTGTGCAATGCAGGCAAACGTGCTGCAAATATCTTTACAATAGTGTGAATAGACAAAAGTACAATAGCCACGTTTAGGATGCCACTAGGTACATTGACTGTTTGCTAGTATAATGGCTTAGTTAAAAAGAGTTTGAGTGTGCAATGCAGGCAGACATGCTGCAAATATCTTTACAATAGTGTGAATAGACAAAAGTACAATAGCCACGTTTAGGATGCCACTAGGTACACTGACTGTTTGCTAGTATAATGGCTTAGTTAAAAAGAGTTTGAGTGTGCAATGCAGGCAGACGTGCTGCAAATATCTTTACAATAGTGTGAATAGACAAAAGTACAATAGCCACGTTTAGGATGCCACTAGGTACACAGACTGTTTGCTAGTATAATGGCTTAGTTAAAAAAAGTTGGAGAGTGCAATGCAGGCATACGTGCTGCAAATATCTTTACAATAGTGTGAATAGACAAAAGTACAATAGCCACGTTTAGGATGCCACTAGGTACACTGACTGTTTGCTAGTATAATGGCTTAGTTAAAAAGAGTTTGAGTGTGCAATGCAGGCAGACGTGCTGCAAATATCTTTACAATAGTGTGAATAGACAAAAGTACAATAGCCACGTTTAGGATGCCACTAGGTACACTGACTGTTTGCTAGTATAATGGCTTAGTTAAAAAGAGTTTGAGTGTGCAATGCAGGCAGACGTGCTGCAAATATCTTTACAATAGTGTGAATAGACAAAAGTACAATAGCCACGTTTAGGATGCCACTAGGTACACTGACTGTTTGCTACTATAATGGCTTAGTTAAAAAGAGTTTGAGTGTGCAATGCAGGCAGACGTGCTGCAAATATCTTTACAATAGTGTGAATAGACAAAAGTACAATAGCCACGTTTAGGATGCCACTAGGTACACTGACTGTTTGCTAGTATAATGGCTTAGTTAAAAAGAGTTTGAGTGTCCAATGCAGGCAGACGTGCTGCAAATATCTTTACAATAGTGTGAATAGACAAAAGTACAATAGCCACGTTTAGGATGCCACTAAGTACACTGACTGTTTGCTAGTATAATGGCTTAGTTAAAAAAAGTTTGAGTGTGCAATGCAGGCAGACGTGCTGCAAATATCTTTACAATAGTGTGAATAGACAAAAGTACAATAGCCACGTGTAGGA
Organism: Anomaloglossus baeobatrachus; assembly: GCF_048569485.1. Classification (NCBI taxonomy): domain Eukaryota; kingdom Metazoa; phylum Chordata; class Amphibia; order Anura; family Aromobatidae; genus Anomaloglossus; species Anomaloglossus baeobatrachus. The sequence goes on along the minus strand of NW_027445168.1, from coordinate 27,832 downwards.
TGCCACTAGGTACACTGACTGTTTGCTAGTATAATGGCTTAGTTAAAAAAAGTTTGAGTGTGCAATGCAGGCAGACGTGCTGCAAATATCTTTACAATAGTGTGAATAGACAAAAGTACAATAGCCACGTTTAGGATGCCACTAGGTACACTGACTGTTTGCTAGTATAATGGCTTAGTTAAAAAGAGTTTGAGTGTGCAATGCAGGCAGACGTGCTGCAAATATCTTTACAATAGTGTGAATAGACAAAAGTACAATAGCCACGTTTAGGATGCCACTAGGTACACAGACTGTTTGCTAGTATAATGGCTTAGTTAAAAAAACTTGGAGAGTGCAATGCAGGCATACGTGCTGCAAATATCTTTACAAAAGTGTGAATAGACAAAAGTACAATAGCCACGTTTAGGATGCCACTAGGTACACTGACTGTTTGCTAGTATAATGGCTTAGTTAAAAAGAGTTTGAGTGTGCAATGCAGGCAGACGTGCTGCAAATATCTTTACAATAGTGTGAATAGACAAAAGTACAATAGCCACGTTTAGGATGCCACTAGGTACACTGACTGTTTGCTAGTATAATGGCTTAGTTAAAAAGAGTTTAAGTGTGCAATGCAGGCAGACGTGCTGCAAATATCTTTACAATAGTGTGAATAGACAAAAGTACAATAGCCACGTTTAGGATGCCACTAGGTACACTGACTGTTTGCTAGTATAATGGCTTAGTTAAAAAAAGTTTGAGTGTGCAATGCAGGCAGACGTGCTGCAAATATCTTTACAATAGTGTAAATAGACAAAAGTACAATAGCCACGTTTAGGATGCCACTCGGTACACTGACTGTTCGCTAGTATAATGGCTTAGTTAAAAAGAGTTTGAGTGTGCAATGCAGGCAGACGTGCTGCAAATATCTTTACAATAGTGTGAATAGACAAAAGTACAATAGCCACGTTTAGGATGCCACTAGGTACACTGACTGTTTGCTAGTATAATGGCTTAGTTAAAAAGAGTTTGAGTGTGCAATGCAGGCAGACGTGCTGCAAATATCTTTACAATAGTGTGAATAGACAAAAGTACAATAGCCACGTTTAGGATGCCACTAGGTACACTGACTGTTTGCTAGTATAATGGCTTAGTTAAAAAGAGTTGGAGTGTGCAATGCAGGCAGACGTGCTGCAAATATCTTTACAATAGTGTGAATAGACAAAAGTACAATAGCCACGTTTAGGATGCCACTAGGTACACTGACTGTTTGCTAGTATAATGGCTTAGTTAAAAAGAGTTTGAGTGTGCAATGCAGGCAGACATGCTGCAAATATCTTTACAATAGTGTGAATAGACAAAAGTACAATAGCCACGTTTAGGATGCCACTAGGTACACTGACTGTTTGCTAGTATAATGGCTTAGTTAAAAAGAGTTTGAGTGTGCAATGCAGGCAGACGTGCTGCAAATATCTTTACAATAGTGTGAATAGACAAAAGTACAATAGCCACGTTTAGGATGCCACTAGGTACACAGACTGTTTGCTAGTATAATGGCTTAGTTAAAAAAAGTTGGAGAGTGCAATGCAGGCATACGTGCTGCAAATATCTTTACAATAGTGTGAATAGACAAAAGTACAATAGCCACGTTTAGGATGCCACTAGGTACACTGACTGTTTGCTAGTATAATGGCTTAGTTAAAAAGAGTTTGAGTGTGCAATGCAGGCAGACGTGCTGCAAATATCTTTACAATAGTGTGAATAGACAAAAGTACAATAGCCACGTTTAGGATGCCACTAGGTACACTGACTGTTTGCTAGTATAATGGCTTAGTTAAAAAGAGTTTGAGTGTGCAATGCAGGCAGACGTGCTGCAAATATCTTTACAATAGTGTGAATAGACAAAAGTACAATAGCCACGTTTAGGATGCCACTAGGTACACTGACTGTTTGCTACTATAATGGCTTAGTTAAAAAGAGTTTGAGTGTGCAATGCAGGCAGACGTGCTGCAAATATCTTTACAATAGTGTGAATAGACAAAAGTACAATAGCCACGTTTAGGATGCCACTAGGTACACTGACTGTTTGCTAGTATAATGGCTTAGTTAAAAAGAGTTTGAGTGTCCAATGCAGGCAGACGTGCTGCAAATATCTTTACAATAGTGTGAATAGACAAAAGTACAATAGCCACGTTTAGGATGCCACTAAGTACACTGACTGTTTGCTAGTATAATGGCTTAGTTAAAAAAAGTTTGAGTGTGCAATGCAGGCAGACGTGCTGCAAATATCTTTACAATAGTGTGAATAGACAAAAGTACAATAGCCACGTGTAGGATGCCACTAGGTACACTGACTGTTTGCTAGTATAATGGCTTAGTTAAAAAAAGTTTGAGTGTGCAATGCAGGCAGACGTGCTGCAAATATCTTTACAATAGTGTGAATAGACAAAAGTACAATAGCCACGTGTAGGATGCCACAAGGTACACTGACTGTTTGCTAGTATAATGGCTTAGTTAAAAAGAGTTTGAGTGTGCAATGCAGGCAGACGTGCTGCAAATATCTTTACAATAGTGTGAATAGACAAAAGTACAATAGCCACGTTTAGGATGCCACTAGGTACACTGACTGTTTGCTAGTATAATGGCTTAGTTAAAAAGAGTTTGAGTGTGCAATGCAGGCAGACGTGCTGCAAATATCTTTACAATAGTGTGAATAGACAAAAGTACAATAGCCACGTTTAGGATGCCACTAGGTACACAGACTGTTTGCTAGTATAATCGCTTAGTTAAAAAGAGTTTGAGTGTGCAATGCAGGCAGACGTGCTGCAAATATCTTTACAATAGTGTGAATAGACAAAAGTACAATAGCCACGTTTAGGATGCCACTAGGTACACTGACTGTTTGCTAGTATAATGGCTTAGTTAAAAAGAGTTTGAGTGTCCAATGCAGGCAGACGTGCTGCAAATATCTTTACAATAGTGTGAATAGACAAAAGTACAATAGCCACGTTTAGGATGCCACTAAGTACACTGACTGTTTGCTAGTATAATGGCTTAGTTAAAAAAAGTTTGAGTGTGCAATGCAGGCAGACGTGCTGCAAATATCTTTACAATAGTGTGAATAGACAAAAGTACAATAGCCACGTGTAGGATGCCACTAGGTACACTGACTGTTTGCTAGTATAATGGCTTAGTTAAAAAAAGTTTGAGTGTGCAATGCAGGCAGACGTGCTGCAAATATCTTTACAATAGTGTGAATAGACAAAAGTACAATAGCCACGTGTAGGATGCCACTAGGTACACTGACTGTTTGCTAGTATAATGGCTTAGTTAAAAAGAGTTTGAGTGTGCAATGCAGGCAGACGTGCTGCAAATATCTTTACAATAGTGTGAATAGACAAAAGTACAATAGCCACGTTTAGGATGCCACTCGGTACACTGACTGTTCGCTAGTATAATGGCTTAGTTAAAAAGAGTTTGAGTGTGCAATGCAGGCAGACGTGCTGCAAATATCTTTACAATAGTGTGAATAGACAAAAGTACAATAGCCACGTTTAGGATGCCACTAGGTACACAGACTGTTTGCTAGTATAATGGCTTAGTTAAAAAGAGTTGGAGTGTGCAATGCAGGCAGACGTGCTGCAAATATCTTTACAATAGTGTGAATAGACAAAAGTACAATAGCCACGTTTAGGATGCCACTAGGTACACTGACTGTTTGCTAGTATAATGGCTTAGTTAAAAAGAGTTTAAGTGTGCAATGCAGGCAGACGTGCTGCAAATATCTTTACAATAGTGTGAATAGACAAAAGTACAATAGCCACGTTTAGGATGCCACTAGGTACACTGACTGTTTGCTAGTATAATGGCTTAGTTAAAAAAAGTTTGAGTGTGCAATGCAGGCAGACGTGCTGCAAATATCTTTACAATAGTGTAAATAGACAAAAGTACAATAGCCACGTTTAGGATGCCACTCGGTACACTGACTGTTCGCTAGTATAATGGCTTAGTTAAAAAGAGTTTGAGTGTGCAATGCAGGCAGACGTGCTGCAAATATCTTTACAATAGTGTGAATAGACAAAAGTACAATAGCCACGTTTAGGATGCCACTAGGTACACTGACTGTTTGCTAGTATAATGGCTTAGTTAAAAAGAGTTTGAGTGTGCAATGCAGGCAGACGTGCTGCAAATATCTTTACAATAGTGTGAATAGACAAAAGTACAATAGCCACGTTTAGGATGCCACTAGGTACACTGACTGTTTGCTAGTATAATGGCTTAGTTAAAAAGAGTTGGAGTGTGCAATGCAGGCAGACGTGCTGCAAATATCTTTACAATAGTGTGAATAGACAAAAGTACAATAGCCACGTTTAGGATGCCACTAGGTACACTGACTGTTTGCTAGTATAATGGCTTAGTTAAAAAGAGTTTGAGTGTGCAATGCAGGCAGACATGCTGCAAATATCTTTACAATAGTGTGAATAGACAAAAGTACAATAGCCACGTTTAGGATGCCACTAGGTACACTGACTGTTTGCTAGTATAATGGCTTAGTTAAAAAGAGTTTGAGTGTGCAATGCAGGCAGACGTGCTGCAAATATCTTTACAATAGTGTGAATAGACAAAAGTACAATAGCCACGTTTAGGATGCCACTAGGTACACAGACTGTTTGCTAGTATAATGGCTTAGTTAAAAAAAGTTGGAGAGTGCAATGCAGGCATACGTGCTGCAAATATCTTTACAATAGTGTGAATAGACAAAAGTACAATAGCCACGTTTAGGATGCCACTAGGTACACTGACTGTTTGCTAGTATAATGGCTTAGTTAAAAAGAGTTTGAGTGTGCAATGCAGGCAGACGTGCTGCAAATATCTTTACAATAGTGTGAATAGACAAAAGTACAATAGCCACGTTTAGGATGCCACTAGGTACACTGACTGTTTGCTAGTATAATGGCTTAGTTAAAAAGAGTTTAGAGTGTGCAATGCAGGCAGACGTGCTGCAAATATCTTTACAATAGTGTGAATAGACAAAAGTACAATAGCCACGTTTAGGATGCCACTAGGTACACTGACTGTTTGCTACTATAATGGCTTAGTTAAAAAGAGTTTGAGTGTGCAATGCAGGCAGACGTGCTGCAAATATCTTTACAATAGTGTGAATAGACAAAAGTACAATAGCCACGTTTAGGATGCCACTAGGTACACTGACTGTTTGCTAGTATAATGGCTTAGTTAAAAAGAGTTTGAGTGTCCAATGCAGGCAGACGTGCTGCAAATATCTTTACAATAGTGTGAATAGACAAAAGTACAATAGCCACGTTTAGGATGCCACTAAGTACACTGACTGTTTGCTAGTATAATGGCTTAGTTAAAAAAAGTTTGAGTGTGCAATGCAGGCAGACGTGCTGCAAATATCTTTACAATAGTGTGAATAGACAAAAGTACAATAGCCACGTGTAGGATGCCACTAGGTACACTGACTGTTTGCTAGTATAATGGCTTAGTTAAAAAAAGTTTGAGTGTGCAATGCAGGCAGACGTGCTGCAAATATCTTTACAATAGTGTGAATAGACAAAAGTACAATAGCCACGTGTAGGATGCCACTAGGTACACTGACTGTTTGCTAGTATAATGGCTTAGTTAAAAAGAGTTTGAGTGTGCAATGCAGGCAGACGTGCTGCAAATATCTTTACAATAGTGTGAATAGACAAAAGTACAATAGCCACGTTTAGGATGCCACTAGGTACACTGACTGTTTGCTAGTATAATGGCTTAGTTAAAAAGAGTTTGAGTGTGCAATGCAGGCAGACGTGCTGCAAATATCTTTACAATAGTGTGAATAGACAAAAGTACAATAGCCACGTTTAGGATGCCACTAGGTACACAGACTGTTTGCTAGTATAATCACTTAGTTAAAAAGAGTTTGAGTGTGCAATGCAGGCAGACGTGCTGCAAATATCTTTACAATAGTGTGAATAGACAAAAGTACAATAGCCACGTTTAGGATGCCACTAGGTACACTGACTGTTTGCTAGTATAATGGCTTAGTTAAAAAGAGTTTAAGTGTGCAATGCAGGCAGACGTGCTGCAAATATCTTTACAATAGTGTGAATAGACAAAAGTACAATAGCCACGTTTAGGATGCCACTAGGTACACTGACTGTTTGCTAGTATAATGGCTTAGTTAAAAAAAGTTTGAGTGTGCAATGCAGGCAGACGTGCTGCAAATATCTTTACAATAGTGTGAATAGACAAAAGTACAATAGCCACGTTTAGGATGCCACTCGGTACACTGACTGTTCGCTAGTATAATGGCTTAGTTAAAAAGAGTTTGAGTGTGCAATGCAGGCAGACGTGCTGCAAATATCTTTACAATAGTGTGAATAGACAAAAGTACAATAGCCACGTTTAGGATGCCACTAGGTACACTGACTGTTTGCTAGTATAATGGCTTAGTTAAAAAGAGTTTGAGTGTGCAATGCAGGCAGACGTGCTGCAAATATCTTTACAATAGTGTGAATAGACAAAAGTACAATAGCCACGTTTAGGATGCCACTAGGTACACTGACTGTTTGCTAGTATAATGGCTTAGTTAAAAAGAGTTGGAGTGTGCAATGCAGGCAGATGTGCTGCAAATATCTTTACAATAGTGTGAATAGACAAAAGTACAATAGCCACGTTTAGGATGCCACTAGGTACACTGACTGTTTGCTAGTATAATGGCTTAGTTAAAAAGAGTTTGAGTGTGCAATGCAGGCAGACGTGCTGCAAATATCTTTACAATAGTGTGAATAGACAAAAGTACAATAGCCACGTTTAGGATGCCACTAGGTACACTGACTGTTTGCTAGTATAATGGCTTAGTTAAAAAGAGTTTGAGTGTGCAATGCAGGCAGACGTGCTGCAAATATCTTTACAATAGTGTGAATAGACAAAAGTACAATAGCCACGTTTAGGATGCCACTAGGTACACAGACTGTTTGCTAGTATAATGGCTTAGTTAAAAAAAGTTGGAGAGTGCAATGCAGGCATACGTGCTGCAAATATCTTTACAATAGTGTGAATAGACAAAAGTACAATAGCCACGTTTAGGATGCCACTGGGTACACTGACTGTTTGCTAGTATAATGACTTAGTTAAAAAGAGTTTGAGTGTGCAATGCAGGCAGACGGGCTGCAAATATCTTTACAATAGTGTGAATAGACAAAAGTACAATAGCCACGTTTAGGATGCCACTAGGTACACTGACTGTTCGCTAGTATAATGGCTTAGTTAAGAAGAGTTTGAGTGTGCAATGCAGGCAGACGTGCTGCAAATATCTTTACAATAGTGTGAATACACAAAAGTACAATAGCCACGTTTAGGATGCCACTAGGTACACTGACTGTTTGCTAGTATAATGGCTTATTTAAAAAGAGTTGGAGTGTGCAATGCAGGCAGACGTGCTGCAAATATCTTTACAATAGTGTGAATAGAAAAAAGTACAATAGCCACGTTTAGGATGCCACTAGGTACACTGACTGTTTGCTAGTATAATGGCTTAGTTAAAAAGAGTTTGAGTGTGCAATGCAGGCAGACGTGCTGCAAATATCTTTACAATAGTGTGAATAGACAAAAGTACAATAGCCACGTTTAGGATGCCACTAGGTACACTGACTGTTTGCTAGTATAATGGCTTAGTTAAAAAGAGTTTGAGTGTGCAATGCAGGCAGACGTGCTGCAAATATCTTTACAATAGTGTGAATAGAGAAAAGTACAATAGTGTCACGCTCCCCGGGTCCTTGGCTCCCCTCCCCGGGTCCTCTGCTCCGCTCCCCGGGTCCTCAGCCCCGCTCCCCGGCTCACCTGCCACGCTCCCCGCTCTCCAGCCTCCGGTGCCCGTCCTTCCCAGGCCCCCTGGTCTCCGATCGCGGCGCCCGACGGCTTCCCAGGTCCTGGCCGGCTCCCCTGCGTCCTCTTCTCAGCCTCCTTCCCTGGCTTCTGGCACCCGGGCTGCGCGCATGCGCATTAGGGCGCGCGCGCGGTCACTGACCCTTTCTTAAAGGGCCAGCGTCCATTAACAGGAAATGAGGCTAAACAGGTACAGGGTATAAAGGGGTGTATTGTCCAAGGGGGCGGGGCCTGATCTTCGTGTTTTCCAAGCTAGGAGTCAGGTCTCCTTGTGTCTTCTTGCCATACTCACGTATCTCTCTTCTAGAGCTGATCCTGCCTCGCCATCCGGTCCTGCTGATTCCCGAACCCCGCACGCTGTCCGTCTGCCATCTGACAGTCCGTACCATCTCGGATCCCTGCGGTGACCCGTCATCTCGCTCCAAAGGTTCCAGACCCCGCCTGACATCATCTCGGCTTCCGAACCTGAGCTACGTCACCCGGACTACCATCTGTGACTCCGTGGTCCCAGGGACTTCTTCATTACACTCACTTGCACGGACTGTTCTACTGCCCATAGTGCTTCAGCTACCGGACTCCTTACCACCATCTTAGAGTTCGGCCCAGTGGATCCACCTCCTGGGTCTGCCCGACCGCCTGGCCCTGACAAATAGCCACGTTTAGGATGCCACTAGGTACACAGACTGTTTGCTAGTATAATGGCTTAGTTAAAAAAAGTTGGAGTGTGCAATGCAGGCAGACGTGCTGCAAATATCTTTACAATAGTGTGAATAGACAAAAGTACAATAGCCACGTTTAGGATGCCACTAGGTACACTGACTGTTTGCTAGTATAATGGCTTAGTTAAAAAGAGTTTGAGTGTGCAATGCAGGCAGACGGGCTGCAAATATCTTTACAATAGTGTGAATAGAGAAAAGTACAATAGCCACGTTTAGGATGCCACTAGGTACACAGACTGTTTGCTAGTATAATGGCTTAGTTAAAAAGAGTTTGAGTGTGCAATGCAGGCAGACGTGCTGCAAATATCTTTACAATAGTGTAAATAGACAAAAGTACAATAGCCACGTTTAGGATGCCACTAGGTACACTGACTGTTTGCTAGTATAATGGCTTAGTTAAAAAGAGTTTGAGTGTGCAATGCAGGCAGACGTGCTGCAAATATCTTTACAATAGTGTGAATAGACAAAAGTACAATAGCCACGTTTAGGATGCCACTAGGTACACTGACTGTTTGCTAGTATAATGGCTTAGTTAAAAAGAGTTTGAGTGTGCAATGCAGGCAGACGTGCTACAAATATCTTTACAATAGTGTGAATAGACAAAAGTACAATAGCCACGTTTAGGATGCCACTAGGTACACAGACTGTTTGCTAGTATAATCGCTTAGTTAAAAAAAGTTTGAGTGTGCAATGCAGGCAGACGTGCTGCAAATATCTTTACAATAGTGTGAATAGACAAAAGTACAATAGCCACGTTTAGGATGCCACTAGGTACACTGACTGTTTGCTAGTATAATGGCTTAGTTAAAAAGAGTTTGAGTGTGCACTGCAGGCAGACGTGCTGCAAATATCTTTACAATAGTGTGAATAGACAAAAGTACAATAGCCACGTTTAGGATGCCACTAGGTACACTGACTGTTTGCTAGTATAATGGCTTAGTTAAAAAGAGTTTGAGTGTGCAATGCAGGCAGACGTGCTGCAAATATCTTTACAATAGTGTGAATAGATAAAAGTACAATAGCCACGTTTAGGATGCCACTAGGTACACTGACTGTTTGCTAGTATAATGGCTTAGTTAAAAAGAGTTTGAGTGTGCAATGCAGGCAGACGTGCTGCAAATATCTTTACAATAGTGTGAATAGACAAAAGTACAATAGCCACGTTTATTATGCCACTAGGTACACTGACTGTTTGCTAGTATAATGGCTTAGTTAAAAAAAGTTTGAGTGTGCAATGCAGGCAGACGTGCTGCAAATATCTTTACAATAGTGTGAATAGACAAAAGTACAATAGCCACGTTTAGGATGCCTCTAGGTACACTGACTGTTTGCTAGTATAATGGCTTAGTTAAAAAGAGTTTGAGTGTGCAATGCAGGCAGACGTGCTGCAAATATCTTTACAATAGTGTGAATAGACAAAAGTACAATAGCCACGTTTAGGATGCCACTAGGTACACTGACTGTTTGCTAGTATAATGGCTTAGTTAAAAAGAGTTTGAGTGTGCAATGCAGGCAGACGTGCTGCAAATATCTTTACAATAGTGTGAATAGACAAAAGTACAATAGCCACGTTTAGGATGCAACTAGGTACACTGACTGTTTGCTAGTATAATGGCTTAGTTAAAAAGAGTTTGAGTGTGCAATGCAGGCAGACGTGCTGCAAATATCTTTACAATAGTGTGAATAGACAAAAGTACAATAGCCACGTTTAGGATGCCACAAGGTACACTGACTGTTTGCTAGTATAATGGCTTAGTTAAAAAAAGTTTGAGTGTGCAATGCAGGCAGACGTGCTGCAAATATCTTTACAATAGTGTGAATAGACAAAAGTACAATAGCCACGTTTAGGATGCCACTAGGTACACTGACTGTTTGCTAGTATAATGGCTTAGTTAAAAAGAGTTTGAGTGTGCAATGCAGGCAGACGTGCTGCAAATATCTTTACAATAGTGTGAATAGACAAAAGTACAATAGCCACGTTTAGGATGCCACTAGGTACACTGACTGTTTGCTAGTATAATGGCTTAGTTAAAAAAAGTTTGAGTGTGCAATGCAGGCAGACGTGCTGCAAATATCTTTACAATAGTGTGAATAGACAAAAGTACAATAGCCACGTTTAGGATGCCACTAGGTACACTGACTGTTTGCTAGTATAATGGCTTAGTTAAAAAAAGTTTGAGTGTGCAATGCAGGCAGACGTGCTGCAAATATCTTTACAATAGTGTGAATAGACAAAAGTACAATAGCCACATTTAGGATGCCACTAGGTACACTGACTGTTTGCTAGTATAATGGCTTAGTTAAAAAGAGTTTGAGTGTGCAATGCAGGCAGACGTGCTGCAAATATCTTTACAATAGTGTGAATAGACAAAAGTACAATAGCCACGTTTAGGATGCCACTAGGTACACTGACTGTTTGCTAGTATAATGGCTTAGTTAAAAAAAGTTGGAGTGTGCAAGGCAGGCAGACGTGCTGCAAATATCTTTACAATAGTGTAAATAGACAAAAGTACAATAGCCAAGTTTAGGATGCCACTAGGTACACTGACTGTTCGCTAGTATAATGTCTTAGTTAAAAAGAGTTGGAGTGTGCAATGCAGGCAGACGTGCTGCAAATATCTTTACAATAGTGTGAATAGACAAAAGTACAATAGCCACGTTTAGGATGCCACTAGGTACACTGACTGTTTGCTAGTATAATGGCTTAGTTAAAAAGAGTTTGAGTGTGCAATGCAGGCAGACGTGCTGCAAATATCTTTACAATAGTGTGAATAGACAAAAGTACAATAGCCACGTTGAGGATGCCACTAGGTACACTGACTGTTTGCTAGTATAATGGCTTAGTTAAAAAGAGTTTGAGTGTGCAATGCAGGCAGACGTGCTGCAAATATCTTTACAATAGTGTGAATAGACAAAAGTACAATAGCCACGTTTAGGATGCCACTAGGTACACTGACTGTTTGCTAGTATAATGGCTTAGTTAAAAAGAGTTTGAGTGTGCAATGCAGGCAGACGGGCTGCAAATATCTTTACAATAGTGTGAATAGACAAAAGTACAATAGCCACGTTTAGGATGCCACTAGGTACACTGACTGTTTGCTAGTATAATGGCTTAGTTAAAAAGAGTTTGAGTGTGCAATGCAGGCAGACGTGCTGCAAATATCTTTACAATAGTGTGAAAAGACAAAAGTACAATAGCCACGTTTAGGATGCCACTAGGTACACTGACTGTTTGCTAGTATAATGGCTTAGTTAAAAAGAGTTTGAGTGTGCAATGCAGGCAGACGTGCTGCAAATATCTTTACAATAGTGTGAATAGACAAAAGTACAATAGCCACGTTTAGGATGCCACTAGGTACACTGACTGTTTGCTAGTATAATGGCTTAGTTAAAAAGAGTTTGAGTGTGCAATGCAGGCAGACGTGCTGCAAATATCTTTACAATAGTGTGAATAGACAAAAGTACAATAGCCACGTTTAGGATGCCACTAGGTACACTAACTGTTTGCTAGTATAATGGCTTAGTTAAAAAGAGTTTGAGTGTGCAATGCAGGCAGACGTGCTGCAAATATCTTTACAATAGTGTGAATAGAGAAAAGTACAATAGTGTCACGCTCCCCGGGTCCTTGGCTCCCCTCCCCGGGTCCTCTGCTCCGCTCCCCGGGTCCTCAGCCCCGCTCCCCGGCTCACCTGCCACGCTCCCCGCTCTCCAGCCTCCGGTGCCCGTCCTTCCCAGGCCCCCTGGTCTCCGATCGCGGCGCCCGACGGCTTCCCAGGTCCTGGCCGGCTCCCCTGCGTCCTCTTCTCAGCCTCCTTCCCTGGCTTCTGGCACCCGGGCTGCGCGCATGCGCATTAGGGCGCGCGCGCGGTCACTGACCCTTTCTTAAAGGGCCAGCGTCCATTAACAGGAAATGAGGCTAAACAGGTACAGGGTATAAAGGGGTGTATTGTCCAAGGGGGCGGGGCCTGATCTTCGTGTTTTCCAAGCTAGGAGTCAGGTCTCCTTGTGTCTTCTTGCCATACTCACGTATCTCTCTTCTAGAGCTGATCCTGCCTCGCCATCCGGTCCTGCTGATTCCCGAACCCCGCACGCTGTCCGTCTGCCATCTGACAGTCCGTACCATCTCGGATCCCTGCGGTGACCCGTCATCTCGCTCCAAAGGTTCCGGACCCCGCCTGACATCATCTCGGCTTCCGAACCTGAGCTACGTCACCCGGACTACCATCTGTGACTCCGTGGTCCCAGGGACTTCTTCATTACACTCACTTGCACGGACTGTTCTACTGCCCATAGTGCTTCAGCTACCGGACTCCTTACCACCATCTTAGAGTTCGGCCCAGTGGATCCACCTCCTGGGTCTGCCCGACCGCCTGGCCCTGACAAATAGCCACGTTTAGGATGCCACTAGGTACACAGACTGTTTGCTAGTATAATGGCTTAGTTAAAAAAAGTTGGAGTGTGCAATGCAGGCAGACGTGCTGCAAATATCTTTACAATAGTGTGAATAGACAAAAGTACAATAGCCACGTTTAGGATGCCACTAGGTACACTGACTGTTTGCTAGTATAATGGCTTAGTTAAAAAGAGTTTGAGTGTGCAATGCAGGCAGACGGGCTGCAAATATCTTTACAATAGTGTGAATAGAGAAAAGTACAATAGCCACGTTTAGGATGCCACTAGGTACACAGACTGTTTGCTAGTATAATGGCTTAGTTAAAAAGAGTTTGAGTGTGGAATGCAGGCAGACGTGCTGCAAATATCTTTACAATAGTGTAAATAGACAAAAGTACAATAGCCACGTTTAGGATGCCACTAGGTACACTGACTGTTTGCTAGTATAATGGCTTAGTTAAAAAGAGTTGGAGTGTGCAATGCAGGCAGACGTGCTGCAAATATCTTTACAATAGTGTGAATAGACAAAAGTACAATAGCCACGTTTAGGATGCCACTAGGTACACTGACTGTTTGCTAGTATAATGGCTTAGTTAAAAAGAGTTTGAGTGTGCAATGCAGGCAGATGTGCTACAAATATCTTTACAATAGTGTGAATAGACAAAAGTACAATAGCCACGTTTAAGATGCCACTAGGTACACAGACTGTTTGCTAGTATAATGGCTTAGTTAAAAAAAGTTTGAGTGTGCAATGCAGGCAGACGTGCTGCAAATATCTTTACAATAGTGTGAATAGACAAAAGTACAATAGCCACGTTTAGGATGCCACTAGGTACACTGACTGTTTGCTAGTATAATGGCTTAGTTAAAAAGAGTTTGAGTGTGCACTGCAGGCAGACGTGCTGCAAATATCTTTACAATAGTGTGAATAGACAAAAGTACAATAGCCACGTTTAGGATGCCACTAGGTACACTGACTGTTTGCTAGTATAATGGCTTAGTTAAAAAGAGTTTGAGTGTGCAATGCAGGCAGACGTGCTGCAAATATCTTTACAATAGTGTGAATAGATAAAAGTACAATAGCCACGTTTAGGATGCCACTAGGTACACTGACTGTTTGCTAGTATAATGGCTTAGTTAAAAAGAGTTTGAGTGTGCAATGCAGGCAGACGTGCTGCAAATATCTTTACAATAGTGTGAATAGACAAAAGTACAATAGCCACGTTTATTATGCCACTAGGTACACTGACTGTTTGCTAGTATAATGGCTTAGTTAAAAAAAGTTTGAGTGTGCAATGCAGGCAGACGTGCTGCAAATATCTTTACAATAGTGTGAATAGACAAAAGTACAATAGCCACGTTTAGGATGCCTCTAGGTACACTGACTGTTTGCTAGTATAATGGCTTAGTTAAAAAGAGTTTGAGTGTGCAATGCAGGCAGACGTGCTGCAAATATCTTTACAATAGTGTGAATAGACAAAAGTACAATAGCCACGTTTAGGATGCCACTAGGTACACTGACTGTTTGCTAGTATAATGGCTTAGTTAAAAAGAGTTTGAGTGTGCAATGCAGGCAGACGTGCTGCAAATATCTTTACAATAGTGTGAATAGACAAAAGTACAATAGCCACGTTTAGGATGCAACTAGGTACACTGACTGTTTGCTAGTATAATGGCTTAGTTAAAAAGAGTTTGAGTGTGCAATGCAGGCAGACGTGCTGCAAATATCTTTACAATAGTGTGAATAGACAAAAGTACAATAGCCACGTTTAGGATGCCACAAGGTACACTGACTGTTTGCTAGTATAATGGCTTAGTTAAAAAAAGTTTGAGTGTGCAATGCAGGCAGACGTGCTGCAAATATCTTTACAATAGTGTGAATAGACAAAAGTACAATAGCCACGTTTAGGATGCCACTAGGTACACTGACTGTTTGCTAGTATAATGGCTTAGTTAAAAAGAGTTTGAGTGTGCAATGCAGGCAGACGTGCTGCAAATATCTTTACAATAGTGTGAATAGACAAAAGTACAATAGCCACGTTTAGGATGCCACTAGGTACACTGACTGTTTGCTAGTATAATGGCTTAGTTAAAAAAAGTTTGAGTGTGCAATGCAGGCAGACGTGCTGCAAATATCTTTACAATAGTGTGAATAGACAAAAGTACAATAGCCACGTTTAGGATGCCACTAGGTACACTGACTGTTTGCTAGTATAATGGCTTAGTTAAAAAAAGTTTGAGTGTGCAATGCAGGCAGACGTGCTGCAAATATCTTTACAATAGTGTGAATAGACAAAAGTACAATAGCCACATTTAGGATGCCACTAGGTACACTGACTGTTTGCTAGTATAATGGCTTAGTTAAAAAGAGTTTGAGTGTGCAATGCAGGCAGACGTGCTGCAAATATCTTTACAATAGTGTGAATAGACAAAAGTACAATAGCCACGTTTAGGATGCCACTAGGTACACTGACTGTTTGCTAGTATAATGGCTTAGTTAAAAAAAGTTGGAGTGTGCAATGCAGGCAGACGTGCTGCAAATATCTTTACAATAGTGTAAATAGACAAAAGTACAATAGCCAAGTTTAGGATGCCACTAGGTACACTGACTGTTCGCTAGTATAATGTCTTAGTTAAAAAGAGTTGGAGTGTGCAATGCAGGCAGACGTGCTGCAAATATCTTTACAATAGTGTGAATAGACAAAAGTACAATAGCCACGTTTAGGATGCCACTAGGTACACTGACTGTTTGCTAGTATAATGGCTTAGTTAAAAAGAGTTTGAGTGTGCAATGCAGGCAGACGTGCTGCAAATATCTTTACAATAGTGTGAATAGACAAAAGTACAATAGCCACGTTGAGGATGCCACTAGGTACACTGACTGTTTGCTAGTATAATGGCTTAGTTAAAAAGAGTTTGAGTGTGCAATGCAGGCAGACGTGCTGCAAATATCTTTACAATAGTGTGAATAGACAAAAGTACAATAGCCACGTTTAGGATGCCACTAGGTACACTGACTGTTTGCTAGTATAATGGCTTAGTTAAAAAGAGTTTGAGTGTGCAATGCAGGCAGACGGGCTGCAAATATCTTTACAATAGTGTGAATAGACAAAAGTACAATAGCCACGTTTAGGATGCCACTAGGTACACTGACTGTTTGCTAGTATAATGGCTTAGTTAAAAAGAGTTTGAGTGTGCAATGCAGGCAGACGTGCTGCAAATATCTTTACAATAGTGTGAAAAGACAAAAGTACAATAGCCACGTTTAGGATGCCACTAGGTACACTGACTGTTTGCTAGTATAATGGCTTAGTTAAAAAGAGTTTGAGTGTGCAATGCAGGCAGACGTGCTGCAAATATCTTTACAATAGTGTGAATAGACAAAAGTACAATAGCCACGTTTAGGATGCCACTAGGTACACTGACTGTTTGCTAGTATAATGGCTTAGTTAAAAAGAGTTTGAGTGTGCAATGCAGGCAGACGTGCTGCAAATATCTTTACAATAGTGTGAATAGACAAAAGTACAATAGCCACGTTTAGGATGCCACTAGGTACACTAACTGTTTGCTAGTATAATGGCTTAGTTAAAAAGAGTTTGAGTGTGCAATGCAGGCAGACGTGCTGCAAATATCTTTACAATAGTGTGAATAGAGAAAAGTACAATAGTGTCACGCTCCCCGGGTCCTTGGCTCCCCTCCCCGGGTCCTCTGCTCCGCTCCCCGGGTCCTCAGCCCCGCTCCCCGGCTCACCTGCCACGCTCCCCGCTCTCCAGCCTCCGGTGCCCGTCCTTCCCAGGCCCCCTGGTCTCCGATCGCGGCGCCCGACGGCTTCCCAGGTCCTGGCCGGCTCCCCTGCGTCCTCTTCTCAGCCTCCTTCCCTGGCTTCTGGCACCCGGGCTGCGCGCATGCGCATTAGGGCGCGCGCGCGGTCACTGACCCTTTCTTAAAGGGCCAGCGTCCATTAACAGGAAATGAGGCTAAACAGGTACAGGGTATAAAGGGGTGTATTGTCCAAGGGGGCGGGGCCTGATCTTCGTGTTTTCCAAGCTAGGAGTCAGGTCTCCTTGTGTCTTCTTGCCATACTCACGTATCTCTCTTCTAGAGCTGATCCTGCCTCGCCATCCGGTCCTGCTGATTCCCGAACCCCGCACGCTGTCCGTCTGCCATCTGACAGTCCGTACCATCTCGGATCCCTGCGGTGACCCGTCATCTCGCTCCAAAGGTTCCGGACCCCGCCTGACATCATCTCGGCTTCCGAACCTGAGCTACGTCACCCGGACTACCATCTGTGACTCCGTGGTCCCAGGGACTTCTTCATTACACTCACTTGCACGGACTGTTCTACTGCCCATAGTGCTTCAGCTACCGGACTCCTTACCACCATCTTAGAGTTCGGCCCAGTGGATCCACCTCCTGGGTCTGCCCGACCGCCTGGCCCTGACAAATAGCCACGTTTAGGATGCCACTAGGTACACAGACTGTTTGCTAGTATAATGGCTTAGTTAAAAAAAGTTGGAGTGTGCAATGCAGGCAGACGTGCTGCAAATATCTTTACAATAGTGTGAATAGACAAAAGTACAATAGCCACGTTTAGGATGCCACTAGGTACACTGACTGTTTGCTAGTATAATGGCTTAGTTAAAAAGAGTTTGAGTGTGCAATGCAGGCAGACGGGCTGCAAATATCTTTACAATAGTGTGAATAGAGAAAAGTACAATAGCCACGTTTAGGATGCCACTAGGTACACAGACTGTTTGCTAGTATAATGGCTTAGTTAAAAAGAGTTTGAGTGTGGAATGCAGGCAGACGTGCTGCAAATATCTTTACAATAGTGTAAATAGACAAAAGTACAATAGCCACGTTTAGGATGCCACTAGGTACACTGACTGTTTGCTAGTATAATGGCTTAGTTAAAAAGAGTTGGAGTGTGCAATGCAGGCAGACGTGCTGCAAATATCTTTACAATAGTGTGAATAGACAAAAGTACAATAGCCACGTTTAGGATGCCACTAGGTACACTGACTGTTTGCTAGTATAATGGCTTAGTTAAAAAGAGTTTGAGTGTGCAATGCAGGCAGACGTGCTACAAATATCTTTACAATAGTGTGAATAGACAAAAGTACAATAGCCACGTTTAGGATGCCACTAGGTACACAGACTGTTTGCTAGTATAATGGCTTAGTTAAAAAAAGTTTGAGTGTGCAATGCAGGCAGACGTGCTGCAAATATCTTTACAATAGTGTGAATAGACAAAAGTACAATAGCCACGTTTAGGATGCCACTAGGTACACTGACTGTTTGCTAGTATAATGGCTTAGTTAAAAAGAGTTTGAGTGTGCACTGCAGGCAGACGTGCTGCAAATATCTTTACAATAGTGTGAATAGACAAAAGTACAATAGCCACGTTTAGGATGCCACTAGGTACACTGACTGTTTGCTAGTATAATGGCTTAGTTAAAAAGAGTTTGAGTGTGCAATGCAGGCAGACGTGCTGCAAATATCTTTACAATAGTGTGAATAGATAAAAGTACAATAGCCACGTTTAGGATGCCACTAGGTACACTGACTGTTTGCTAGTATAATGGCTTAGTTAAAAAGAGTTTGAGTGTGCAATGCAGGCAGACGTGCTGCAAATATCTTTACAATAGTGTGAATAGACAAAAGTACAATAGCCACGTTTATTATGCCACTAGGTACACTGACTGTTTGCTAGTATAATGGCTTAGTTAAAAAAAGTTTGAGTGTGCAATGCAGGCAGACGTGCTGCAAATATCTTTACAATAGTGTGAATAGACAAAAGTACAATAGCCACGTTTAGGATGCCTCTAGGTACACTGACTGTTTGCTAGTATAATGGCTTAGTTAAAAAGAGTTTGAGTGTGCAATGCAGGCAGACGTGCTGCAAATATCTTTACAATAGTGTGAATAGACAAAAGTACAATAGCCACGTTTAGGATGCCACTAGGTACACTGACTGTTTGCTAGTATAATGGCTTAGTTAAAAAGAGTTTGAGTGTGCAATGCAGGCAGACGTGCTGCAAATATCTTTACAATAGTGTGAATAGACAAAAGTACAATAGCCACGTTTAGGATGCAACTAGGTACACTGACTGTTTGCTAGTATAATGGCTTAGTTAAAAAGAGTTTGAGTGTGCAATGCAGGCAGACGTGCTGCAAATATCTTTACAATAGTGTGAATAGACAAAAGTACAATAGCCACGTTTAGGATGCCACTAGGTACACTGACTGTTTGCTAGTATAATGGCTTAGTTAAAAAAAGTTTGAGTGTGCAATGCAGGCAGACGTGCTGCAAATATCTTTACAATAGTGTGAATAGACAAAAGTACAATAGCCACGTTTAGGATGCCACTAGGTACGCTGACTGTTTGCTAGTATAATGGCTTAGTTAAAAAGAGTTTGAGTGTGCAATGCAGGCAGACGTGCTGCAAATATCTTTACAATAGTGTGAATAGACAAAAGTACAATAGCCACGTTTAGGATGCCACTAGGTACACTGACTGTTTGCTAGTATAATGGCTTAGTTAAAAAAAGTTTGAGTGTGCAATGCAGGCAGACGTGCTGCAAATATCTTTACAATAGTGTGACTAGACAAAAGTACAATAGCCACGTTTAGGATGCCACTAGGTACACTGACTGTTTGCTAGTATAATGGCTTAGTTAAAAACAAGTTGGAGTGTGCAATGCAGGCAGACGTGCTGCAAATATCTTTACAATAGTGTGAATAGACAAAAGTACAATAGCCACGTTTAGGATGCCACTAGGTACACTGACTGTTTGCTAGTATAATGGCTTAGTTAAAAAGAGTTTGAGTGTGCAATGCAGGCAGACGTGCTGCAAATATCTTTACAATAGTGTGAATAGACAAAAGTACAATAGCCACGTTTAGGATGCCACTAGGTACACTGACTGTTTGCTAGTATAATGGCTTAGTTAAAAAAAGTTTGAGTGTGCAATGCAGGCAGACGTGCTGCAAATATCTTTACAATAGTGTGAATAGACAAAAGTACAATAGCCACGTTTAGGATGCCACTAGGTACACTGACTGTTTGCTAGTATAATGGCTTAGTTAAAAAGAGTTTGAGTGTGCAATGCAGGCAGACGTGCTGCAAATATCTTTACAATAGTGTGAATAGACAAAAGTACAATAGCCACGTTTAGGATGCCACTAGATACACTGACTGTTTGCTAGTATAATGGCTTAGTTAAAAAAAGTTTAAGTGTGCAATGCAGGCAGACGTGCTGCAAATATCTTTACAATAGTGTGAATAGACAAAAGTACAATAGCCACATTTAGGATGCCACTAGGTACACTGACTGTTTGCTAGTATAATGGCTTAGTTAAAAAGAGTTTGAGTGTGCAATGCAGGCAGACGTGCTGCAAATATCTTTACAATAGTGTGAATAGACAAAAGTACAATAGCCACGTTTAGGATGCCACTAGGTACACTGACTGTTTGCTAGTATAATGGCTTAGTTAAAAAAAGTTGGAGTGTGCAATGCAGGCAGACGTGCTGCAAATATCTTTACAATAGTGTAAATAGACAAAAGTACAATAGCCAAGTTTAGGATGCCACTAGGTACACTGACTGTTCGCTAGTATAATGTCTTAGTTAAAAAGAGTTGGAGTGTGCAATGCAGGCAGACGTGCTGCAAATATCTTTACAATAGTGTGAATAGACAAAAGTACAATAGCCACGTTTAGGATGCCACTAGGTACACTGACTGTTCGCTAGTATAATGGCTTAGTTAAAAAGAGTTTGAGTGTGCAATGCAGGCAGACGTGCTGCAAATATCTTTACAATAGTGTGAATAGACAAAAGTACAATAGCCACGTTTAGGATGCCACTAGGTACACTGACTGTTTGCTAGTATAATGGCTTAGTTAAAAAGAGTTTGAGTGTGCAATGCAGGCAGACGTGCTGCAAATATCTTTACAATAGTGTGAATAGACAAAAGTACAATAGCCACGTTTAGGATGCCACTAGGTACACTGACTGTTTGCTAGTATAATGGCTTAGTTAAAAAGAGTTTGAGTGTGCAATGCAGGCAGACGGGCTGCAAATATCTTTACAATAGTGTGAATAGACAAAAGTACAATAGCCACGTTTAGGATGCCACTAGGTACACTGACTGTTTGCTAGTATAATGGCTTAGTTAAAAAGAGTTTGAGTGTGCAATGCAGGCAGACGTGCTGCAAATATCTTTACAATAGTGTGAAAAGACAAAAGTACAATAGCCACGTTTAGGATGCCACTAGGTACACTGACTGTTTGCTAGTATAATGGCTTAGTTAAAAAGAGTTTGAGTGTGCAATGCAGGCAGACGTGCTGCAAATATCTTTACAATAGTGTGAATAGACAAAAGTACAATAGCCACGTTTAGGATGCCACTAGGTACACTGACTGTTTGCTAGTATAATGGCTTAGTTAAAAAGAGTTTGAGTGTGCAATGCAGGCAGACGTGCTGCAAATATCTTTACAATAGTGTGAATAGACAAAAGTACAATAGCCACGTTTAGGATGCCACTAGGTACACTAACTGTTTTCTAGTATAATGGCTTAGTTAAAAAGAGTTTGAGTGTGCAATGCAGGCAGACGTGCTGCAAATATCTTTACAATAGTGTGAATAGACAAAAGTACAATAGCCACGTTTAGGATGCCACTAGGTACACTGACTGTTTGCTAGTATAATGGCTTAGTTAAAAAGAGTTTGAGTGTGCAATGCTGGCAGACGTGCTGCAAATATCTTTACAATAGTGTGAATAGACAAAAGTACAATAGCCACGTTTAGGATGCCACTAGGTACACTGACTGTTTGCTAGTATAATGGCTTAGTTAAAAAGAGTTTGAGTGTGCAATGCAGGCAGACGTGCTGCAAATATCTTTACAATAGTGTGAATAGACAGAAGTACAATAGCCACGTTTAGGATGCCACTAGGTACACTGACTGTTTGCTAGTATAATGGCTTAGTTAAAAAAAGTTTGAGTGTGCAATGCAGGCAGACGTGCTGCAAATATCTTTACAATAGTGTGAATAGACAAAAGTACAATAGCCACGTTTAGGATGCCACTAGGTACACTGACTGTTTGCTAGTATAATGGCTTAGTTAAAAAAGTTTGAGTGTGCAATGCAGGCAGACGTGCTGCAAATATCTTTACAATAGTGTGACTAGACAAAAGTACAATAGCCACGTTTAGGATGCCACTAGGTACACTGACTGTTTGCTAGTATCATGGCTTAGTTAAAACAAAGTTGGAGTGTGCAATGCAGGCAGACGTGCTGCAAATATCTTTACAATAGTGTGAATAGACAAAAGTACAATAGCCACGTTTAGGATGCCACTAGGTACACTGACTGTTTGCTAGTATCATGGCTTAGTTAAAAAAAGTTGGAGTGTGCAATGCAGGCAGACGTGCAGCAAATATCTTTACAATAGTGTGAATAGACAAAAGTACAATAGCCACGTTTAGGATGCCACTAGGTACACTGACTGTTTGCTAGTATAATGGCTTAGTTAAAAAGAGTTTGAGTGTGCAATGCAGGCAGACGTGCTGCAAATATCTTTACAATAGTGTGAATAGACAAAAGTACAATAGCCACGTTTAGGATGCCACTAGGTACACTGACTGTTTGCTAGTATAATGGCTTAGTTAAAAAGAGTTTGAGTGTGCAATGCAGGCAGACGTGCTGCAAATATCTTTACAATAGTGTGAATAGACAAAAGTACAATAGCCACGTTTAGGATGCCACTAGGTACACAGACTGTTTGCTAGTATAATGGCTTAGTTAAAAAAAGTTGGAGTGTGCAATGCAGGCAGACGTGCTGCAAATATCTTTACAATAGTGTGAATAGACAAAAGTACAATAGCCACGTTTAGGATGCCACTAGGTACACTGACTGTTTGCTAGTATAATGGCTTAGTTAAAAAGAGTTTGAGTGTGCAATGCAGGCAGACGTGCTGCAAATATCTTTACAATAGTGTGAATAGACAAAAGTACAATAGCCACGTTTAGGATGCCACTAGGTACACTGACTGTTTGCTAGTATAATGGCTTAGTTAAAAAGAGTTTGAGTGTGCAATGCAGGCAGACGTGCTGCAAATATCTTTACAATAGTGTGAATAGACAAAAGTACAATAGCCACGTTTAGGATGCCACTAGGTACACTGACTGTTTGCTAGTATAATGGCTTAGTTAAAAAGAGTTTGAGTGTGCAATGCAGGCAGACGTGCTGCAAATATCTTTACAATAGTGTGAATAGACAAAAGTACAATAGCCACGTTTAGGATGCCACTAGGTACACTGACTGTTTGCTAGTATAATGGCTTAGTTAAAAAGAGTTTGAGTGTGCAATGCAGGCAGACGTGCTGCAAATATCTTTACAATAGTGTGAATAGACAAAAGTACAATAGCCACGTTTAGGATGCCACTAGGTACACTGACTGTTTGCTAGTATAATGGCTTAGTTAAAAAGAGTTTGAGTGTGCAATGCAGGCAGACGTGCTGCAAATATCTTTACAATAGTGTGAATAGACAAAAGTACAATAGCCACGTTTAGGATGCCACTAAGTACACTGACTGTTTGCTAGTATAATGGCTTAGTTAAAAGAGTTTGAGTGTGCAATGCAGGCAGACGTGCTGCAAATATCTTTACAATAGTGTGAATAGACAAAAGTACAATAGCCACGTTTAGGATGCCACTAGGTACACTGACTGTTTGCTAGTATAATGGCTTAGTTAAAAAGAGTTTGAGTGTGCAATGCAGGCAGACGTGCTGCAAATATCTTTACAATAGTGTGAATAGACAAAAGTACAATAGCCACGTTTAGGATGCCACTAGGTATACTGACTGTTTGCTAGTATAATGGCTTAGTTAAAA
Source organism: Anomaloglossus baeobatrachus (assembly GCF_048569485.1). Lineage (NCBI taxonomy): Eukaryota > Metazoa > Chordata > Amphibia > Anura > Aromobatidae > Anomaloglossus > Anomaloglossus baeobatrachus. The sequence goes on along the minus strand of NW_027445168.1, from coordinate 3,952 downwards.
AGAGTTTGAGTGTGCAATGCAGGCAGACGTGCTGCAAATATCTTTACAATAGTGTGAATAGACAAAAGTACAATAGCCACGTTAGGATGCCACTAGGTACACTGACTGTTTGCTAGTATAATGGCTTAGTTAAAAAGAGTTTGAGTGTGCAATGCAGGCAGACGTGCTGCAAATATCTTTACAATAGTGTGAATAGACAAAAGTACAATAGCCACGTTTAGGATGCCACTAGGTACACTGACTGTTTGCTAGTATAATCGCTTAGTTAAAAAAGAGTTTGAGTGTGCAATGCAGGCAGACGTGCTGCAAATATCTTTACAATAGTGTGAATAGACAAAAGTACAATAGCCACGTTTAGGATGCCACTAGGTATACTGACTGTTTGCTAGTATAATGGCTTAGTTAAAAAGAGTTTGAGTGTGCAATGCAGGCAGACGTGCTGCAAATATCTTTACAATAGTGTGAATAGACAAAAGTACAATAGCCACGTTTAGGATGCCACTAGGTACACTGACTGTTTGCTAGTATAATGGCTTAGTTAAAAAGAGTTTGAGTGTGCAATGCAGGCAGACGTGCTGCAAATATCTTTACAATAGTGTGAATAGACAAAAGTACAATAGCCACGTTTAGGATGCCACTAGGTACACTGACTGTGTGCTAGTATAATGGCTTAGTTAAAAAGAGTTTGAGTGTGCAATGCAGGCAGACGTGCTGCAAATATCTTTACAATAGTGTGAATAGACAAAAGTACAATAGCCACGTTTAGTATGCCACTAGGTATACTGACTGTTTGCTAGTATAATGGCTTAGTTAAAAAAAGTTTGAGTGTGCAATGCAGGCAGACGTGCTGCAAATATCTTTACAATAGTGTGAATAGACAAAAGTACAATAGCCACGTTTAGGATGCCACTAGGTACACTGACTGTTTGCTAGTATAATGGCTTAGTTAAAAAGAGTTTGAGTGTGCAATGCAGGCAGACGTGCTGCAAATATCTTTACAATAGTGTGAATAGACAAAAGTACAATAGCCACGTTTAGGATGCCACTAGGTACACTGACTGTTTGCTAGTATAATGGCTTAGTTAAAAAGAGTTTGAGTGTGCAATGCAGGCAGACGTGCTGCAAATATCTTTACAATAGTGTGAATAGACAAAAGTACAATAGCCACGTTTAGGATGCCACTAGGTACACTGACTGTTTGCTAGTATAATGGCTTAGTTAAAAAGAGTTTGAGTGTGCAATGCAGGCAGACGTGCTGCAAATATCTTTACAATAGTGTGAATAGACAAAAGTACAATAGCCACGTTTAGGATGCCACTAGGTACACTGACTGTTTGCTAGTATAATGGCTTAGTTAAAAAGAGTTTGAGTGTGCAATGCAGGCAGACGTGCTGCAAATATCTTTACAATAGTGTGAATAGACAAAAGTACAATAGCCACGTTTAGGATGCCACTAGGTACACTGACTGTTTGCTAGTATAATGGCTTAGTTAAAAAGAGTTTGAGTGTGCAATGCAGGCAGACGTGCTGCAAATATCTTTACAATAGTGTGAATAGACAAAAGTACAATAGCCACGTTTAGGATGCCACTAGGTATACTGACTGTTTGCTAGTATAATGGCTTAGTTAAAAAAAGTTTGAGTGTGCAATGCAGGCAGACGTGCTGCAAATATCTTTACAATAGTGTGAATAGACAAAAGTACAATAGCCACGTTTAGGATGCCACTAGGTACACTGACTGTTTGCTAGTATAATGGCTTAGTTAAAAAGAGTTTGAGTGTGCAATGCAGGCAGACGTGCTGCAAATATCTTTACAATAGTGTGAATAGACAAAAGTACAATAGCCACGTTTAGGATGCCACTAGGTACACTGACTGTTTGCTAGTATAATGGCTTAGTTAAAAAAGTTTGAGTGTGCAATGCAGGCAGACGTGCTGCAAATATCTTTACAATAGTGTGAATAGACAAAAGTACAATAGCCACGTTTAGGATGCCACTAGGTACACTGACTGTTTGCTAGTATAATGGCTTAGTTAAAAAAGTTGGAGTGTGCAATGCAGGCAGACGTGCTGCAAATATCTTTACAATAGTGTGAATAGACAAAAGTACAATAGCCACGTTTAGGATGCCACTAGGTACACTTGACTGTTTGCTAGTATAATGGCTTAGTTAAAAAGAGTTTGAGTGTGCAATGCAGGCAGACGTGCTGCAAATATCTTTACAATAGTGTGAATAGACAAAAGTACAATAGCCACGTTTAGGATGCCACTAGGTACACTGACTGTTTGCTAGTATAATGGCTTAGTTAAAAAGAGTTGAGTGTGCAATGCAGGCAGACGTGCTGCAAATATCTTTACAATAGTGTGAATAGACAAAAGTACAATAGCCACGTTTAGGATGCCACTAGGTACACTGACTGTTGCTAGTATAATGGCTTAGTTAAAAAAAGTTGGAGTGTGCAATGCAGGCAGACGTGCTGCAAATATCTTTACAATAGTGTGAATAGACAAAAGTACAATAGCCACGTTTAGGATGCCACTAGGTACACTGACTGTTTGCTAGTATAATGGCTTAGTTAAAAAGAGTTTGAGTGTGCAATGCAGGCAGACGTGCTGCAAATATCTTTACAATAGTGTGAATAGACAAAAGTACAATAGCCACGTTTAGGATGCCACTAGGTACACTGACTGTTTGCTAGTATAATGGCTTAGTTAAAAAGAGTTTGAGTGTGCAATGCAGGCAGACGTGCTGCAAATATCTTTACAATAGTGTGAATAGACAAAAGTACAATAGCCACGTTTAGGATGCCACTAGGTACACTGACTGTTTGCTAGTATAATGGCTTAGTTAAAAAAGTTTGAGTGTGCAATGCAGGCAGACGTGCTGCAAATATCTTTACAATAGTGTGAATAGACAAAAGTACAATAGCCACGTTTAGGATGCCACTAGGTACACTGACTGTTTGCTAGTATAATGGCTTAGTTAAAAAGAGTTTGAGTGTGCAATGCAGGCAGACGTGCTGCAAATATCTTTACAATAGTGTGAATAGACAAAAGTACAATAGCCACGTTTAGGATGCCACTAGGTACACTGACTGTTTGCTAGTATAATGGCTTAGTTAAAAAGAGTTTGAGTGTGCAATGCAGGCAGACGTGCTGCAAATATCTTTACAATAGTGTGAATAGACAAAAGTACAATAGCCACGTTTAGGATGCCACTAGGTACACTGACTGTTTGCTAGTATAATGGCTTAGTTAAAAAGAGTTTGAGTGTGCAATGCAGGCAGACGTGCTGCAAATATCTTTACAATAGTGTGAATAGACAAAAGTACAATAGCCACGTTTAGGATGCCACTAGGTACACTGACTGTTTGCTAGTATAATGGCTTAGTTAAAAAAGTTTGAGTGTGCAATGCAGGCAGACGTGCTGCAAATATCTTTACAATAGTGTGAATAGACAAAAGTACAATAGCCACGTTTAGGATGCCACTAGGTACACTGACTGTTTGCTAGTATAATGGCTTAGTTAAAAAGAGTTTGAGTGTGCAATGCAGGCAGACGTGCTGCAAATATCTTTACAATAGTGTGAATAGACAAAAGTACAATAGCCACGTTAGGATGCCACTAGGTACACTGACTGTTTGCTAGTATAATGGCTTAGTTTAAAAAGAGTTTGAGTGTGCAATGCAGGCAGACGTGCTGCAAATATCTTTACAATAGTGTGAATAGACAAAAGTACAATAGCCACGTTTAGGATGCCACTAGGTACACTGACTGTTTGCTAGTATAATGGCTTAGTTAAAAAGAGTTTGAGTGTGCAATGCAGGCAGACGTGCTGCAAATATCTTTACAATAGTGTGAATAGGACAAAAGTACAATAGCCACGTTTAGGATGCCACTAGGTACACTGACTGTTTGCTAGTATAATGGCTTAGTTAAAAAGAGTTTGAGTG
>NW_027445167.1:0-94428 GCF_048569485.1 Anomaloglossus baeobatrachus | reverse complement strand
GTGCGTGTGAGTCAGAGTGAGTGGAGGCCAATCCGTGCGGGGGGGGCGGACCCGAGGCGAGCGGCCAATCCGTGCGGGGGGGAGGAGCCGAGGCGAGCGGCCAATCCGTGGGGGGGCGGGGCCATTGCGAGCCCAGCGGCCAATCAGCTTTGTGTCACCGTAAGGACACAATTTTGGAGCATGACAGACAGACAGACAGACAGATAGACAGACAGACAGACAGAATAAGGCAATTATATATATAGATTGGTGTCAGTGATAGACATTGTCATACAAAAATGGGCAGTGTTCATCAGCTGAGCCAAGTAAACCCATAGATTCTGTTTGGTTTTTCATAAGGCTAAATTTTCCATGGTTGGTCTCTCTCTGTTTTCGGTCTGAAGATTTCTTGGCTTCTGATGGAAGTTGAAAGGACATGGTGGCGCCAATGATGCAACATTTCCAGATTTTGATCTAAAGGGACAAAAATACACATATTTTCTGAGATAACATCTGTCATTTTGGACGTGTTCCCACTTTTCTTGTCTGGGTTTCATAACTATCAACACATGGTCCTTTCCTTGAGCAATGACTTCAGCAGGTTCTGGAATACCTATGTCACCCAATTTTTTCACTCAGATTTTTACAGTATCATTGATAGGATGTGAGGATCCAAAACATTCATCTTCTCTGACTATCACAACTGTAGGCGCCCTTCCTCTCACCACCTGCATTTTATAAATAGGTTGTACCAGCAACTGAGCTATCTTATCTCCCTTCTGTATTAGCATGTCACTTACTCCACCATTCATTAGAAGTACCTTAATTTCTACTTGATAATCCTGATCTATCACTTCTGCTATTACCTGAAATCAGTGTAAAGGTACCGTCACACTAAACAACTTACCAGCGATCCCAACAACGATACAACCTGATAGGGATCGCTGGTAAGTTGCTAGGAGGTTGCTGGTGAGAGGTCACACAGACGCTCCAGCGATCCCACCAGCAACCTGACCTGGCAGGGATCGCTGCAGCATCGCTACACGGGTTGCTGGTGAGCTGTCACCAGTGACCAGCCCCTAGCCAGCAGCGATGCACTTTAGCGATGCTGCGCTTGGTAACTAAGGTAAATATCGGGTAACCAACCCGATATTTACCTTGGTTACCAGCGCACGCAGCTACACGTGCAGAGAGCAGGGAGCAGCGAACACCGCTTAGCGCTGGCTCCCTGCTCTCCTAGTTACAGCACACATCGGGTTAATTACCCGATGTGTGCTGCAGCTACATGTGCACAGAGCAGGGAGCAGCGCACACCGCTTAGCGCTGGCTCCCTGCTCTCCTAGTTACAGCACACATTGTGTAAATTACCCAATGTGTGCTGTAGCTACATGTGCAGAGAGCAGGGAGCAGCGCACACCGCTTAGCGCTGGCTCCCTGTTCTCCTAGTTACAGCACACATCGGGTTAATTACCCGATGTGTGCTGTAGCTACATGTGCAGAGAGCAGGGAGCCGCGCACACTTCTTAGCGCTGGCTCCCTGCTCTCCTAGCTACAGTACACATCGGGTTAATTACCCGATGTGTACTCTGCTACACGTGCAAGGAGCAGGAGCCGGCACTGACAGTGAGAGCGGTGGAGTCTGGTAACGAAGGTAAATATCGGGTAACCAAGGACAGGGCTTCTTGGTTACCCAATGTTTTTAACTCGCCCACCCCAGGGCTATGGGACACCCGGTGCCGGGCCGGACTAGTCCGGTGGTAGTCAGTGGTGGCTGGGCCAGGCTCCGTGGCCCTGGTGGGTGTCAGTAGAATATGTGGCTTGATGAATAAAGTTTGTGTTCGTGACGCCACCTGTGGTCTGCTGCTATTAAGCCGCCGCTGCTGTGTGAGGCCTCCGGGGTGATGATATAGCAGCAATGGTGGTACTGCTCCCCACAGGTGGAGCGGAGCCCCGGGGACACTGTTAGTGCTCGTGAAAGTCTATGGGGTTGTGTGGCTAACACGGTGCAGGGTCGACAGGCAATGAAAGAACCAGGCACAAACAACAGTCTCTTTACCTTTTCCTCTTTTACTTTGGGAACAGTCCAGTCCTGGGAGACCGTTACAGGTGGTGATGGGGATCCGGTCGGCCTGGAAGTACTTGGGGTGATCTTTCTGGCCAGCTGAGTATGAGGCCTACTCCTGTGCTTTTCTTTGTTATGATAGGACCCTGCTTCTCTGAATCCAGCAATGGCCCTCTTTGCTGCTGGGACCGATGGTATGTCCCTTTCCCTCTGTAGCAGGCTGCGCAGGCCCTCTCTGGTGCTTCTCTGCTGGAGTCCACACCGGGCCCTGATGCTGCAGCTGTACCTTCGGGATGTTTATGGGACAGGTGCTTGCAGCTCTCCTGCCCTTCGGATTCGGCTACCAGGGAGTATTTTAAGCCCTGGTGGCCACAGACTCCGATGTCCGAGTCTCTCCGCTGCCTCTCTGTTACTCCTGCTTCCCTGGGCCAAGCTACTCTAGCTCTAGGCCCCAGATCCACAGGACAGCACACTCTGCGTCTGCTTCCTTCCACTTCTCTCTACAGACTCACAACTACTTCCTCCCTCAGGTCAGACTTGAGGAAAGCTCCCTGGAATTCCAGGTTCAGAGCTCCCCCTGCTGGCCGGAGGGAGAACTGCGTTGGGTGTTAAACTTGCTGGCCAATGGACCTCCCCATTACCTCCAGGCTCAGCATTAACCCTTTGGGAGGGCAATGCTGTTGTGGCGACCAGGTCCTGGGGCGCCACATTTACCGTGGTTACTAGCGTCCACAGAAGCCGGCTCCTGTTGCCTGCACATTTAGTTGTTGCTGTCTCGCTGTCACACACAGCGATCTGTGCTTCACAGCGGGACAGCAACAACTAAAAAATGGCCCAGGCCATTCAGCAACAACCAACGACCTCACAGCAGGGGCCAGGTTGTTGCTGGATGTCACACACAGCAACATCACTAGCAACATCGCTGCTACATCACAAAAGTTGTTCGTTAGCAGCGATGTTGCTAGCGATGTTGCTTAATGTGACGGGGCCTTAAGGGTTCGGTTCCACTTGCGATTTTCATGTGCGAGTGCGATCCGATAAAACATCGGATTGCACTCGCACCAGTGCAAAAACTATGGGGTATCGTCCATCTGCGATTGATTTCTCATGCCACAACGGCATGCAGAATGAATCGCAGCATGCTGCGTTTGGCAGCGAGTCTCAGCTTGCGCACCCCCATGCAAGCCTGTGGGAGTCTGTGAGACATTGAACTGTACTTGCATGTAATACAAGTGCAGGGCGATGTATGCAGAGAAAGTCCGCGGAGGAGATGCGGAGAAAGTGCTCCCTCCCTCTTCTCTGCAGCTGTGATACGATCGCAAGATTGCATCACAGTCGCATGACCCTCGGCTGACACTCGCAGAAGAGGGTCTTTAGCATATCCCTTCCAATGCTCTTGCGCTCTCTCTGAAGCTGTGCGCAAGTGGAAAAGTACCCTTAAGCTGGGTTTACACCCTGCAACATCTCAAACGACATCGCTGTAACGTCACCGGTTTTGTGACGCAATAGCGATGTTGTTTGCGATGTTGCAGTGTGTGAATCCTATCAGCGACCCGGCCCCTGCTGTGAAGTTGTAATCGTTACAAATCGTTCAGGACCATTCCTAGGTCCTTTGTTTCCCGCTGTGCAGCATGAAGTTTCAGTGTGTGAAGCCTTTTCAGCGACTTTGTTAGCAACTTCCCTTTCAAAAGGCTGCTTATCAACGTCCCCAAACAACCAGCTAGGTCGCTCTGCAGGTCCGGATCGCTGTTGAGTTGTTGGCCAGGTTTGCCTGTTTGAACGCTCACCAGAGACTTAGCAGAGACTTAGGGAGGTCGCTATTGCGTCACCAAACCGGTGACGTTACAGCGATGTCCTTTGCGATGTTGCAGCGTGTAAACCCAGCTTTAGGCCAAACTTGACCTTAGGGCTATGAGACCAAAATTGTGAGAAACCATTTACAAGTCTATTGTCCTGTCTGAAAATAAAATTAAAGAACATACATTCAAAGCAAACAACCATTAGCTAATTACAGTACCCATACATCACAATGGGATGATTCTCTGTTTTATTGTTTAGACTGATTACTCTGATATCATGTGAAAGTTTGGTTTCCAGTCTAAAAATAAACACAAACATAATTAGAATACAAGCTCAAATCACAAAACATAATTTTATCTGATTCATTATCCATGTGCTAATAGAGTCACATCTTAAGGCCCCGTCACACTAAGCAACATCGCTAGCAACATCGCTGCTAACGAACAACTTTTGTGACGTTGCTAGCGATGTTGCTGTTTGTGACATCCAGCAACAACCTGGCCCCTGCTGTGAGGTCGTTGGTTGTTGCTGAATGTCCTGGGCCATTTTTTAGTTGTTGCTGTCCCGCTGTGAAGCGCAGATCGCTGTGTGTGACAGCGAGACAGCAACAACTAAATGTGCAGGCAGCAGGAGCCGGCTTCTGCGGAGGCTGGTATCCACAGTAAACATCGGGTAACCAAGAAGCCCTGTCCTTGGTTACCCGATATTTACCTTTGTTACCAGCCTCCGCCGCTCTCACTGTCAGTGCCGGCTCCTGCTCTGTGCACATGTAGCTGCAGGACACATCGGGTTAATTAACCCGATGTGTGCTGTAGCTAGGAGAGCAAGGAGCCAGCGCTAAGCAGTGTGCGCTGCTCCCTGCTCTGTGCACATTTAGCTGCAGTACACATCGGGTAATTAACCCGATGTGTGCTGTAACTAGGAGAGCAAGGAGCCAGCGCTAAGCGGTGTGCACTGCTCCCTGCTCTGTGATGTAGCTGCAGCACACATCGGGTAATTAACCCGATGTGTGCTGTAACTAGGAGAGCAGGGAGCCAGCGCTCAGTGTGCGCTGCTCCCTGCTCTCTGCACGTGTAGCTCCGTGCGGTGGTAACCAAGGTAAATATCGGGTTGGTTACCCGATATTTACCTTAGTTACCAAGCGCAGCATCTTCCACGCAGCGCTGGGGGCTGGGACACTGGTTGCTGGTGAGCTCACCAGCAACTCGTGTAGCGACGCTCCAGCGATCCCTGCCAGGTCAGGTTGCTGGTGGGATCGCTGGAGCGTCGCAGTGTGACATCTCACCAGCAACCTCCTAGCAACTTACCAGCGATCCCTATTGTTGTTGGGATCGCTGGTAAGTTGCTTAGTGTGACTGGACCTTTAAGGCCCAGTCACACTAAACAACTTACCAGCGATCCCAACAATGATACAACCTGATAGGGATCGTTGGTAAGTTGCTAGGAGGTCGCTGGTGAGATGTCACACTAAGCGATGCTCCAGCGATCCCACCAGCAACCTGACCTGGCAGGGATCACTGGAGCGTCGCTACACGGGTTGCTGGTGAGCTGTCACACAGGCAGATCTCACCAGCAACCAGTGACCAGCCCCCAGCCAGCAGCGCCGCGTGGAAGCGATGCTGCGCTTGGTAACTAAGGTAAATATCGGGTAACCAACCCGATATTTACCTTGGTTACCAGCGCACACCACTTAGCGCCGGCTCCCTGCACACTTAGCCACAGTACACATCGGGTTAATTACCCGATGTGTACTCTGCTACGTGTGCAGGCAGCAGGAGTCGGCTTCTGCGGACGCTGGTAACCACGATAAACATCGGGTAACCAAGAAGCCCTTACCTTGGTTACCCGATATTTACCTTCGTTACCAGCGTCCGCCGCTCTCACACTGCCAGTGCTGGCTCCCTGTTCCCTGCACTCCTAGCCACAGTACACATCGGGTTAGTTTCCCGATGTGTACTGTGGCTACGTGTGCAGAGAGCAGGGAGTCGGCACTGACAGCTGAGAGCGGCGGACGCTGGTAACGAAGGTAAATATCGGGTAACCAAGGTAAGGGCTTCTTGGTTACCCGATGTTTACCGTGGTTACCAGCGTCCGCAGAAGCCGGCTCCTGCTGCCTGCACATTTAGTTTTTTGCTCTGTCGCTGTCATACACAGCAATGTGTGCTTCACAGCGGGAGAGCAACAACTAAAAATTGGCGCAGGACATTCAGAAACAACCAACGACCTCACAGCAGGGGCTAGGTTGTTGCTGGATGTCACACCCAGCAACATCGCTAGCAACATTGCTGCTACGTCACAAAAGTTGTTCCTTAGCAGCGATGTTGCTAGCGATGTTGCTTAGTGTGATGTGGCCTTAACTTGACAGCTAAAAAGCTCATTGTTTACCCAACTATATTGGTACATTGTGTTTTATTAATTAGCAACAGGGGTATGGCAATCTGTAACCAACTGAAAAGTAGCCAGAATAATTACCCTCCTAATTGTCAGGTCTGGTGGTTCTGCACCTGTGACAGTCCGTCATGCTCCTACATGTGCTCTGGCTCGCTGATGGGTCACCAGTCGCTGGCCACAAGGGGCGGGGTGTTGCCATCGGGGGCGGCGCTTGCACTAATGCCCGTGCTGACTAAGCACGTCATACCCTGGAGGTCACTGGAAGGCGGCACACCACTGCTACCAGCAATGGTGTCAGTCAGGTCCCCTGGTGTGAGCTGTTGCCAGAGGATATGGGACGCTATATCCTCTGACACAGTCAGATGGTGGAAGGTTCCCTCCATTCCACCCTTTTCCTCTCCTTCTGATGTTCTGTGGACAGAGGGTGGGTAATGGGTGTTGCCTCAGAGAGTCACATGAGCTCTGGGAGGCAGATTTAAACCTGCAATCTGCCTCCCTTAGTTGCTGATTAATTCAGTGGTGTGGTTGGTTAGAGTGGTTTGCTTGTGCTAAAGCGCTGTCGTTTTCCTTGAGCTTATCCTGCTGTGGGTTACAGCTTCTCCTTCGTTATAGCTGGGTTCACCTTTCTCTTTAGTTTCTGCTGTGTATCAACCTTTAGTTTGGTTATCTACGTTCAGCTCTCTTTTGTGTCTCCTGCGGTTTCAGCCTAATGTTTTGTTTCCTTTTCCATTAGGCTATTTTGTTAGTGTGCTTTTCCCATCTGCCTCTGTGTGCCCGGTCACCAGCTGCCTGGGAAGGGCGCTGTTAAATTCCTTCCTTGCCAGGACTGACAGGCGAGTGAAGGATATCACCGGCCCTTAAGGGTGTGCGGCAGTGCGATGGCTAGTGCCAAGTGCGACCAACACAGTGCGCTTGCTTGCATGCAGGGGGTCTGGTCTCACCATCCTGCATTACATATTAATCAGCTCAATATGGATCCTGCTGAACAACTGGTGGAGCAAATGCAGAATCTGCTGGTTATGTTCCAGGATCTTGCAGCTACTGGGAGGCACCACTCTCAGACTCTGGCTCAGTTGGCCCCTGTAGCACCTCACCCTGGAGTAGCCCCAATACCACCTGTACCAGCCCCTGAATTGGTTGCTCAGACTTCCCCTGAACCGAATATTCTTTTCAGGGGATTGGGAGAAATTTTTTAATTTCCATGGTAATTGCAAATAGTTTTTTTCAACTCAGACCCATTTCTTCAGGGAATGAGAGGTGGGCTTAATTATCTCTTTTCTCAGGGGGGATACCCAGACATGGGCCTTTTCTTTAGCTGATGATTCCCCAGCCCATAACTCCAATGAGGTGTTTTCAGGGAATTGGGGCTCCTTTATGATGTACCAGCTAGAGTCGCTATGGCTGAATCAAACCTCAGAGCACTTTGTCAGGGTAATCTACAGGTTGAGGAATATTGCTCTCAGTTGGATGGTCCACATAGAATTATATGGTGGTCTGTTGAGGTGGGGTGGAACGATGCTGCCCTGCTGTGCAGGTTTCTGAGTGACTTGGCGGATGTCTTAAAGGATATGCTGGTATACCATTCACCGCCTCACAGTCTTGAAGCTGCCATGATTCTCGTTGTGCATCTGGATTGGTACTGGTTACTAGAAAAAGCCTCCACTAGGGGGATGTTGGTCTATCCAAGAAAGTCTCTATTTCCTGAGGAGAAGCCAAGGCAAATTGGAGAGGTGACGACTTTTTGGGAGCAAAGACAATGTCGCTGGGAGCTCCTCAACTAGGCGCACAGGTATCCCATTTTAAAAAAGCATTTTTTTCTCATTGTCCTGGCTTATCAGGGTAAGGAGGTCAAAGGTTATGCTTTTGTGGATTGTGGGGCAAAAGTGATTTTTTTTTTGGATCTCTCTGTGGTTAAAACCTTGGAGAATCCCCTCAAGGCTTTTAAGCCAGCCATTAAATTCACTTCGCTGGATAATTGCCCACTTTTCCAGCATGTTGAAATGTACAATAAAGACACTGTATCTCTTCAGATGCTGTGTCTTCACAGACAGTAGATTACCTTTTTAGTATGACTCGCCCACCCCAGGGCTATGGGACACCCGATGCCGGGCCGGACTAGTCCGGGGGTCGTCAGTGGTGGCGGGGCCCGGCTCCGTGGCCCTGGTGGGTGTCAGTTAAATATGGCTGGTGAATAAAGTTTATGGTTGTCGTGACGCCACCTGTGGTTTGCGGCTATTAAGCCGCCGCTGCTGTGTGAGGCCTCCGGGGTGATGATATGGCAGCAATGGTGGTACGGCTCCCCACAGGTGGAGCGGTGCCCCGGGGACACTGTTGGTGCTCGTGAGAGGCTATGGTGTTGTGTGGATAACATGGTGCAGGGCCGACAGGCAATGAAAGAAACAGGCACAAACAACAGTCTCTTTACCTTCTCCTCTTTTACTTCACAAACGGTTAGTCCTGGGAGACCGTTACAGGTGGTAGAGGGCTCCGGCCGGCCTGGAAGTAACTGAGATGTCGTTTTGGCCAGAGGAGTATGAGGTCTACTCCTGTTCTTTCCTTACTGTGATAGGACCCTGCTCTCTGAATTTAGCAATGGCCCTCTTGTTGCTGGGACCGGTGGTACGTCCCTTTCCCTCTGTGGTAGGCTGCGCAGGCCCTCTCTGGTGCTTCTCTGCTGGGGTCCACACCGGGCCCTGATGATGCAGCTGTACCTTCGGGCTGTTTATGGGCCAGGTGCTTGCAGCTCTCCTGCCCTTCGGATTCGGCTACCAGGGAGTATTTTAGGCCCTGGTGGCCACAGACTCCGATGTCCGAGTCTCTTCTGCGCCTCTCTGCTCCCCCTGCTTCACTGGGCCAAGCTGCTCCAGCTCTAGGCCCCAATTCCACAGGACAGCACTACTCTGCGTCTGCTTGCTATCACTTCTCTCTATAGACTGAACACTAACCCCTCCCTCAGGTAAGGCTTAAGGAATGCTCCCTGGAATTCCAGGTTCAGATCTCCCCCTGCTGGCCCGAGGGAGGAACTGCGTTGGATGTTAAACTTACTGGCCAATAGACCTCCCAATTACCTCCAGGCTCAGCATTAACCCTTTGGAGGGGCAATGCTGTTGTGGCGACCAGGTCCTGGGGCGCCACACTCCCCTTTAGTTAAACTCATTTCTCCCGGACTGAAGAAAACAAAACAAAACATGTTACAACCTTAAACAACTATAAGAGTCAAGTGTGGCTCCCTGCCGGGTGTCCATTACACTGCTCCATGAGGGACCCGCCGCGATAAAACCCCCAACGTAGGCTCTGGGCGTGCATTGATGACCCCACTCTATGCACGCCGGACGGGTTTTTCTTCAGGGGTGCTGAGCACACTGGTGCTAACTATGTACAGCTAGAGTGTTGGCCACCCATAGTCCAGTGGCCCAATTGTCCATTTACTTAATCAGCTAAGACAAAAAACATTTTATACAAGACATTTAAACTAACTATATACATTCTGTTAGGTATTTTACTTTCTATGTTCTATACCTTGGAGGGGGCTGTCCCCGAGTGCTACGTTGGGACCGGCGTAGCTCTGGGGTTTGTCCCTGACTACTTGGAGTGTCTGCCCCCTCGGTGTTACTGGTAGTCCTAACCCTGACAGGTATGCGTGTTGGTTGCCTACGGGGTCTCAGATTCGCCAAGGGTATGGCAGGTTCACCACTGGCAGGGGGTTGATTCTCCTGTTCTACTGCTGGCGTGTCATCTTGTGTTGGGGCGGACAGTTCCTTAGATGGATCTGGAACCTCTTCTGTCTCTGGCTCGACCAACTGCGGGAACGTCAAGACTGGTACCACTATGGCATTATTTATTCGGGTCCAAGTTTTGGGGAATTTGCCAAGGATTGTTTGTATCATCTCTCCCTCTTTTTCTTGAATTTCTTCCACTTCTTTTTGGATTTTGCACTGCTCAGGGCACGCTTTCAGGCGGTCTCTGGACACTGTTTGATAAGTCTTGCCTTCATCTTTGCTTATGAGGCATACCTTACTATTGTCAAAGTTGGAGGGAATAATGGTGTAGGGTTCATTCTCCCACTGATCATCTAATTTATGCGCCCTCCGCTTTTTCTTGAGGACCTGTTCTCCAGGTGCTAAGGGAGTTGCTGGGGCTGTTTGATTGTAGTTCTGCTCTTTTCTCGTTCTTGCTTGGGACAGGCTCTTTTCTACGCATTCCTGGACTTTGCGGTACTGCTGTTGTCGCTCTGTATCCCAATCTTCTATCTCTTGAACCGTTTCAGGTGACACAGTTCCTATCTCAAAGTCTAAAGGTAACTTGCCAGGTCTTGCTCGCATCAAGTAAGCAGGGCTACAGTTGGTCGAGTTTACTGGGATATGGTTGTGACGCCCTGGGCAAGCCAGGGGTCACAGGTCACATCACCACCACACCCTACATCCCAGTTAGGAACACCAAAGCTACTAAAATCCTTGTTGCCTTCCTCCAGGGGCTGATGTTCACACCAGGGGGTGGGCCAGGCGGTTGGCTCCGCCCACCGAGGAGTACACAGCCCTGGAGGCGGGAAGAACCAGGCAGTTTAGCTCAGGCAGAGCTTGAGTGAGGAAGAAGTTAAGAAAAGAAAGTTGAGGAGAGAAGTTCAAGCTAGGGAGTGGAGGAGTAAACAGTCAAGTCAAGTGAGGAAAGTGAAGTAGTAGTGGAGCAAAGAAGAAAAGAGTAAAAGTGAGCGTAGAAAGACCTGAAGTCGGTCCGGCTAAGTGCAGGACAGTGTCAGCAAGGTCAGCAACAGCGGTGATTGTCTGGAGGGGGACTGCTCGGAGGTTGCTGGAAGGACCGCGGACGGGTAGTGGCCCGGCGGTCTGGAGCAGTATACGAAGGACAGTCAGCACCAGGGCAGGGGCCTCTCGGACCCCGGCAAGGCTAGGAGTCGCCATAATTTGCCAAATCCGTCAGTGAAGGGGACGTCTGTCCCCCAACAACCAAGTCCCGATTGAAGGCAACAGTCCAACCATCAAGGAGGAACACCGCCACCGCCAGGGCACCAGTTCCTCGGGGCCAGCGCCTGCGGGCAAAGAGTAGAGCTCCTCCGGTCCAGCTTGAAGCCGGGGAGCGGGTTACCGGTGGGAACCCATCGCTACCAACACACGAACATTAGGTGCTGGACAAAGGGACATCACCGTTACCTACTGGGAGAGCAAGTGCAGCCGTCCGTGGGAACCGTCTTTCCAGCCGTGTGTTTTACCGAGAACTGTGTCATCGTCTCAGGCTGAGTGAGTACCAAAGTGCCGCAAGGCACAGCGCTGCCCCCGCGTCCCTGCGCCCACCAAGCCCTGCATCACCCACCTCATCACTGGGCCCCGGGATCACCAACCCCTACCCACGGAGGTGCAACACAACAACGGGCTGCTCCACATCATCATTCCCGGGATTCCCCTATCGAGCAGCGGTGGTGCTAACAAATCACCACAACCGTGGGTGGCGTCACGGACAATAGACTCAATCCCCACACCCAAAAACCCCCCTTTCACTCACGGGCGAGGAGCGCCGCTAGAGTCCCCGGGATCCGGCCCAACGCTCGAGCCACCGAGCAGCAGCAGGCCGCAGCAGCCGCGGCAGCCGGACCCGAGCAGTGGGAGAGCGCGGCGTCCCCTCCTCCGCCCGCGACATGGTTATACAGGTCTACCAGATCTGGTAACTTCTCTGGCCATTGGTTTCTTTCTTCCAGAGGTAGAGTCTTGAGCATATCAATAACCACATGGTTCATCTTCTCGCACAATCCATTGGTTTGGGGGTGCTACGGTGTTGTTCTGAGTTTCTTACAGCCGTACATGTTACAGAACTCTTGGAACACTTTTGCCTCGAATGCAGGACCTTGATCAGTCAGTACCCTTTCCGGATAACCGTGAGGTCGACAAAAGTATGCCTGAAATGCTCTAGCTGCTGTTCTGGCTGTCTGGTCCTTCACAGGCACTACTACCAGGAAACGAGAGTAATGGTCCACAATGGTGAGGGCGTACACATAGCCTGACCGGCTTGGTGTTAACTTCACGTGGTCCAGGGCCACCAACTCCAGGGGCTGCTTCGTGACAATTGGCTGTAGGGGAGACCTCTGGCTGGCATCATCTTTCCGCCTCAGGTTACACGGACCACAGTCTCGGCACCACTTCTCGACTGTCTTTCTCATTTGCACCCAGTAGAACCGATCGCGGAGTAGGGTCTCCAACTTCTTCCACCCGAAGTGTCCTGCTTTATCATGGTAAGCTGCTAGGACCATTGGAGCATCCCTCTGTGGGACCACTATCTGCCAGACGAGTTCATTCGTTCGCCAGCTTACATATCTCTTGCAGAGCTTGCCTTGGTAGGTGAACAGTCGTCCCCTCTCCTTCCACAACTGCTGGGCTTCTTGTGGAGCGTCTGGACCGAGATGGGTCTCAGCTTGTGCTAGCTTTTCTTTGACCAATCGCACGGCCGGGTCACCGTTCTGTCTCTTCCCAATTATGGTGGAGTAATGGGTTGACCGAGACCTCGTGCTGGCTCGAGCGCTTCACTCCTACAGCATGCTCACACTGGGAAACACCTTGGTGATGGAAAGCCGGTAACTCTATCTCTTCGAGTTCATCCAGGTCTTCTCCAGACTTGGGTAAGTGAGGCATTCTGGACAGCGCATCAGCAATGTTATTCTTCTTGCCAGCCCGGTACTTGATGGTAAAGTCAAAGTTAGACAGCCGGGCCATCCATCGCTGCTCCAACGCACCTAACTTGGCTGTTGCCAGATGTGTCAACGGGTTGTTGTCCGTGAAGATGGTGAACTTGGCCGATGCCAGATAGTGCTTGAAGCGTTCAGTCACTGCCCAAACAATAGCGAGGAACTCCAGCTTGAAGGAACTGTAGTTTTCTGGATTCCTTTCTGTGGGATGAAGCTTCCTACTGGCGTAAGCTATCACCTTCTCCCGGCCTCCCTGCACCTGGGACAAAACTGCTCCCAGTCCCACGTTGCTGGCGTCTGTGTACAGTACAAACGGCTGGCTGTAGTCAGGGTAGGCCAGAATTTCTTCTCCCGTGAGAGCCCCTTTCAGCCGGACAAAAGATGTTTCTATTTGACTGTTCCATTCAAATGGAGGGCTTTGCTTCTTAGCCTTCTTTGGCTGGCCCACCAGGAGATCTTGAAGAGGCGCTGCTATCTTGGTGAAACCATCAATGAACCTTCGGTAGTAGCCCACCAGCCCAAGGAACTGCCGCACCTCCTTTACCGTGGTGGGTCTTGGCCAGTCCTTGATTACGGTGACTTTCTCCGGATCAGGTGCCACACCTTCTGCGCTGACCACATGACCCAGGTACTGTACCTTTGGCTTCAAGAGGTGACATTTGGACGGCTTTATCTTCAGGCCATACTCCGACAAGGACTCAAACACTTCTGCTAAGTGCCTCAGGTGGTCTTCGCAGGTCTTGGAGTAGACTATGACGTCATCCAGGTACAATAGCACGGTTTCAAAGTTGTGATGGCCCAAGCAGCACTCCATCAATCTCTCAAATGTCCCTGGGGCATTGCAGAGACCGAACGGCATACAATTGAACTCGCAGAGACCCATTGGTGTCGTGAATGCAGTCTTCTCCTTGTCCGCCTCTGCCACGGGAACCTGCCAATACCCACTGGTGAGATCCAGGGTGGAGAAATAATTAGCTGATTTTAAGGCTGTTAGTGACTCTTCTATTCTGGGTAGTGGATAAGCATCTTTATGTGTAATGCAGTTAATTTGTCTGTAGTCTACGCACATTCTCATTGTACCATCTTTTTTCTTTACGAGTACTAGTGGAGCTGCCCAGGGGCTACAACTATATCTGATAACCCCAGCCTCCTTCATCTCCCGTAACATTTCTTTGGCACGCTGATACTGTGCTGGGGGTACAGGGCGGTATCTCTCTTTAATGGGATGATGATCACCCGTGGGGATTTGATGTTTAACCCCTTTTACCTGCCCAAAATCTAGGGGGTGTTTGCTGAAGACCCGCTCGTACTCCTGTACCACCCGGTAAACCCCATGCTTTTGGTGTGAGGGGGTGGAGTCGGTGCCCACATGTAATTTTTGGCACCAGTCTTTCAGCTGTCCCTTGGAGCCATTGTCTTCCGCCTGGTCGGACGGGATCAAGGGTTCCACTGCTTTGATGGTATTGTTACTGACAGTGTACAGTTTTGGTACAGTGGCGTACTGGGGCAATTTGGCTTCCTCCTCCCCACAATTCAGGACACGGACGGGCACTCTTCCCTTGCGGACGTCTGCTACCCCTCTGGCTATCAGGACTCCAGGCCTGCTGTCTGAATACACCGGTTCTACCAAGGCCTGGTAATCTTGACCCTTGAGGCCTATTGCTGCCCAGCACCATATCAACATTTCACTTCTAGGGGGTATTGCAATGGGGAGGAGGTCACTTACCCTCACACTGCCAATTTCTCCTCCGGCCAGCTCAACCTGCTGCTTCCTCATCAGGGCTCGGATTTCCCTCTGTAGGGCACGCTGCTGCCCGGAGCTGGCAGTTTCAGACACCTGCTGCAACAAAATTATCACTTCGGCAATACAATTTTCCATCACATTTGTACCAATGGTTAGCAGTGGGTTAGATTCCTTGCGATCAATATCTACAATATCATCCCCTGACACGGCAATTCTACCTGCCCCACTTTAATGGTTACTTCCTTGTACCCAATTTGAGGCAAGGGCTGACCATTACTACAGCGGGGGCTGGGGCAACGGTGACTGGGATTACATCGGCCGGTGCTGCTGCGTCTTGAGCTACTACAGCCACCTGCTCTCCCTCTGTGTCGGACATCTTCCTCCCCCTTAGTGGACCTTACCAGGCTCCGCTTTCTTTTTAAAATCTCTTCCGGGTAGCGCGGGGTTAACGACCCTCCGCTCTGATGGCGCGCTCTTTTTCGGGCACGCCCCCCTTCTTCCTGCGCTCAGCGAGGCTAATGGCGGCGGCAGTTTTCAAACAGTAACACAGTCTTTTAAGCACAGTTTCTGCAGGCGCACAGTACCCGGTGGGACCGGGCACGAAATCCTGTTTGTGACGCCAAAGTTGACTCGCCCACCCCAGGGCTATGGGACACCCGGTGCCGGGCCGGACAAGTCCGGGGGTCGTCAGTGGTGGCGGGGCCCGGCTCCATGGCCCTGGTGGGTGTCGGTTAAATATGGCTGGTGAATAAAGTTTATGGTTGTCGTGATGCCACCTGTGGTTTGCGGCTATTAAGCCGCCACTGCTGTGTGAGGCCTCGGGGGTGATGATATGGCAGCAATGGTGGTACGGCTCCCCACAGGTGGAGCGGTGCCCCGGGGACACTGTTGGTGCTCGTGAGAGGCTATGGTGTTGTGTGGATAACATGGTGCAGGGCCGACAGGCAATGAAAGAAACAGGCACAAACAACAGTCTCTTTACCTTCTCCTCTTTTACTTCACAAACGGTTAGTCCTGGGAGACCGTTACAGGTGGTAGAGGGCTCCGGCCGGCCTGGAAGTAACTGAGATGTCGTTTTGGCCAGATGAGTATGAGGTCTACTCCTGTTCTTTCCTTACTGTGATAGGACCCTGCTCTCTGAATTTAGCAATGGCCCTCTTGTTGCTGGGACCGGTGGTACGTCCCTTTCCCTCTGTGGTAGGCTGCGCAGGCCCTCTCTGGTGCTTCTCTGCTGGAGTCCACACCGGGCCCTGATGATGCAGCTGTACCTTCGGGCTGTTTATGGGCCAGGTGCTTGCAGCTCTCCTGCCCTTCGGATTCGGCTACCAGGGAGTATTTTAGGCCCTGGTGGCCACAGACTCCGATGTCCGAGTCTCTTCTGCGCCTCTCTGCTCCCCCTGCTTCACTGGGCCAAGCTGCTCCAGCTCTAGGCCCCAATTCCACAGGACAGCACTACTCTGCGTCTGCTTGCTATCACTTCTCTCTACAGACTGAACACTAACCTCTCCCTCAGGTAAGGCTTAAGGAATGCTCCCTGGAATTCCAGGTTCAGAGCTCCCCCTGCTGGCCCGAGGGAGGAACTGCATTGGATGTTAAACTTACTGGCCAATAGACCTCCCAATTACCTCCAGGCTCAGCATTAAACCTTTGGAGGGGCAATGCTGTTGTGGCGACCAGGTCCTGGGGCGCCACAGGTACTTGAGGACCTTTCAGCTCTTTTTATTTTGGGCCTGCCTTGGCTTAAGCAACATAATCCCCATATCGATTACGTTAGTGGGGATGTCATCAGGTGGGGTGAGAGATGCGAGAGCAAATGTCTCAAAGAGGTTCCTCATTTGGAGTGTTTTACCACTCAAAATCCGTGGTAGTTGGTGGAATTTCCTGAGGAGGTAAGCTCTGTGTTGCCCCTCCATAGACCTTATGATTGTGAGATTTAACTCAATTCTGATGCTCCACTACCTAAAAGGTAGAATTTTTAATCTCTCAGCCTGAGAGGGTAGCTATTAGGGATTATATTAAAGAGAATGTAGCAAAAGGGTTTATTCGGCCCTCTAAGTCCCTGGTGGGAGCTGGTTTCTTTTTTGTGTCGAAAAAAGATGGTAAGTTATGGCCATGTATGATTATCGGGAGCTTAATAAAATCACAGTTAGGAACCAGTATCCTCTTCCGATCATACCTGACTTATCTAACCAACTTTTTGGGGCTAAGATCTTTACCAAGCTTGATCTCAAAGGGCTTATAACCTAGTTCACATTAAGTCTGGGGACGAGTGGAACACTGCATTCAATACCCCTAAAGGTCATTATGAATATCTTGCAATGCCATGTGCAATGCGCCTGCTGTGTTTCAGGCGCTAGTTAATGACATCTTCAGAGATATTCTTGGGGTCTTTGTTATTGTATATATAGATGATATTCTCATTTTCTCCAAGGATGTATTGTCCCATAGGGTCCCTTATGGGACCTGTCAGGTGCAATATTCTCCCAGAACCACGAGCAGTTCTGGGTTCATATTGCTAATCCCTTCCTCACCATCCCTGCATACACCAGCATAGATAAAAAGATCTTTAGAAAAAGTATTTCTAAAGATCTTATATCATTTGCTAATGTGCAAAGGGACTAGTCCCTAGGGCGTTATATCTCCCCGACTTGTCCACCCTCTAATCATGTTGGTACGCCCACAGAGGCGTGCTAAAATGCTAGTCAATGCAGCATCACCAGCGGTGAGGCGAGTACCTGGTCCACGGTGAACGCTGAGCTGAATGTTCCGGCACTTCTTGCTATGCGCACTAGACCTGTCTGAAGCCGGGACGCGTACACCCGGCTTCATACTGCGCATGATCGGAAGTGCCCAACATTCAGAAGCGTGATCACACAAATACGAGCATCACCGCTGGTGATGCTGCATTGAATAGCATTTTAACATGCCCCGTGGGTGTGCTACCATGCTAAATGGGTGGCTAGTTGGGGGAAATAACTGCCTAGGGACTAGTCGCTGCAGTCATTAGCACAAGATTTAAGATCTTTAGAAATACTTTTTCTGAAGATCTCTTTATCTATTGTGAGACAGGGGATATAGCTCAGCTGGGATCTTTGCTTTGGTCCAAGCGAGTGGCTATGGAGTTACAGATGACAGCGTCAGACTGGCAGGTTCCACACAGGTACGGCCACTGCCATGTTTATTGTGTACACTTATCTCTGTGTTACACATTCAAAAACAGGAAAATAAATGTCTAAGGCCGTCTGGCCACTAACTAACAAAAGAATGCTAACTACAAAATGAACCTATGTAACAAACAAAACAGTATTCTCTTAACGTCACGTCTCACTAAGCGACAACGCTAGAGACATCGCTGCTGAGTCATGGTTTTTGTGATGCAACAGCGATCTTGCTAGCAATGTCGCTGTGTGTGACATCCAGCAACGACCTGGCCCCTGCTGTGAGGTCGTCGGTCGTTGCTGAATGTCCTGGACCATTTTTTAGTCGTTGCTCTCCCGCTGTGAAGCACACATCGCTGTGTTTGACAGCGAGAGAACAACGGTCCATCGGGTAACCAAGCAAAGTGCTTTGCTTGGTTACCCGATATTTACCTTGGATACTAGCGTCTGCAGCTTCTAGAAGCCGGCTCCCTGCTCCCTGCACACGTAGCCAAGGTACACATCGGGTAACTATAAGCAAAGCGCTTTGCTTAGTAACCCGATGTGTACTATGGTTACCAAGCACAGCGTCGTTACACAGGTCGCTGGTGGCTGATCTCTGATTGCTGTGGAGTTCTGCCTGTTTGACAGCTCACCAGCGACCATGTAGCGACGCTCCAACGATCCCTGCCAGGTCAGATCGCTGGAGTGTCGCTAAGTGTGACGTTACCTTTACTGTGTCGGTTCCTCAGCACAGCAAGCGGAGGTATTGAGTCTCAGCACCAGCCATGAGCCTGTACTGCTCTCCTCAGCAGTCTCAGTTTACTGAATGCCTCCTGATTATTTCAGCTGATCCATTGAGGAATCAAAACCTGGATTGAATGTGGAGAAGGGAGCAACAAGTTCCACTGCTATTCTTACTGATTACTCCAGGAAAAACCGAGCCCAAAATTACACTGAAATAAACAGGCTTCAGTGACTAACTTATTGCTGAGCCAGATCTGACTTTCCCAGCTTTTCCCAGCTATTTGCATGGGCTGACCGCTCCACAATCAGTACATAGAGGCATATGAAATGAACCGAGGGGAAATATACCTGTTCTCTAGTACTTCTCCCCTCGGCATCTCACATACCCCCCCCCCCCCCGTTCGAGCCCGTGGGGTCGGACACAATGACTTACCAAGCAGTGCGTTCTAGACAACGCGTCTGCGTTCCCTTGCGCTTTGCCTGCTCTGTGCTCCACTGAAAATTAAAAATTTTGTAACGCCAAGAACCAGCGTGTCACCCTCGCATTGCCCTCTTTTGCCTGGGACATCCATGTCTGGGATGAATTGTCCGTCACTAGCCTAAATCGGCGTCCTAGTAAATAATAGCGTAGGGTTTCCAGGGCCCACTTCACAGCTAAGGGGGGCTTTACACGTTGCGACATCGCTTCCGAAATTTTGTCGGGGTCATGTCGTTAGTGACGCACAACCGGCGCCGGTAACGACATTGCAACGTGTAAATCCTAGATGCGCCGATAAACGATCGCAAAAGCATCGAAAATCGGTGATCTGTGTAGTGTCATTCATTTTCATAATGTCGGTGCGGCCGCAGGTACGATGTTGTTTGTCGTTCCTGCAGCTCCACACATCGCTGTGTGTATACCCGCAGGAGCGACAAATATCTCCTTACCTGCATCCCGACGGCAATGCGGAAGGGGGAAGGTGGGCGGGATGTTATGTCCCGCTCATCTCTGCCCCTCCGCTTCTATTGGCCGGCCGATTAGTGATGTCGCCGAGCAGGTATGTGCGTGTGAAGCTGTCGTAGCGATAATGTTCGCTACGGCAGCAATCACCACATATCGCATGTGCGACGGGGGCGGGTACTATCGCGCTCGGCATCGCTAGCCGATGCTAGCGATGTCGCAATGTGTAAAGTACCCCTAAAGGCCCCGTCACACCCAGAGATAAATCTTTGGCAGATCTGTGGTTGCAGTGAAATCATGGACATATTGTTCCATTTGTACACAGCCACAAACCTAGCACTGATTGTCCACAATTTCACTGCAACCATAGATCTGCCGCAGATGTATCTGTGTGTGTAACAGGGCCTTAAGGCTTCTCGCTCAACCACACTGTATTTTTTTTCGGCCTCTGTAAGTTTTCTGCTTAGATAGCCCACTGAGTGTTCCTCGCCGTTCACTTCTTGTGAAACACTGCGCCAAGGCCAACACCAGAGCTATCTGTTTGAATAATAAACTACCATTTAAAGGGAAGGTGTCGCGATTTTTTATTTTTGTATTAAAAATAGTGATTATGATATCAAGTATTTTTAATACAAAATTAAAATCACTGCTTATTTAGTTTTTATTTCATTCTAACCTTATTGGAGGCACTGGGGGCTGCCATGCTGCTGTGTGTGTAACGACAGTTACTCACTCCTTTATGGCAGCCCCTGTGCATAGACTCTGATAGTTGGAATCTGACCCCTAGGCTTATTACAGGAGAGCTCCCTGCTGTGACCAGGACATGCCCCCTGGGCTGTCAAGATCACAGCAGAAGGAGGAGATCAGCGCCATCTTTCTGCAGCTCACGGCAGTCATGCTGTGTGCTGAACTTTTCCCCCTGTCACCTGTTTGGGCCATGGGAGTAGTGTACCGGCGCCCCTCCCCCCGCCGCCGATGCTACCGTCTCCAATGACACCCCCACGCTCTCCCCCCCCATCACCCCCCGTCACCTGTCAGCCTGTGTGAGTAATGTACGGCCCCCCTCCCTCCCCGGCCTCAGCGGGCGTGCTTGTGTGTGTGCGTATGGCAGTGCATTTTGTGTGTGCTGGCAGAGCATTGTGTGTGCGTGCATGTGGCAGAGGATTTTGTGCATGCCTAGCAGAGCATTGTGTGTTTGTGTGGCAGAGCATTTTGTGTGTATGCTGGCAAAGCATTGTGTATGCGTGCATGTGGCAGAGCATTGTGTGTGCGTGCATGTGGGAGAGCATTTTGTGCGTGCGGTCATGGGTCAGAGCATTTTGTGTGTGTGTGTGGCAGAGCATATTGTGTGTGCGTGTGTGACGCCCTGGGCAAGACAGGGGTCACAGGTCACAGCACCACCACACCCTACACCCCAGTTAGGAACACCAAGGCTAACCCAAAATCCTTGTTGCCTTCCTCCAGGGGCTGATGTTCACACCAGGGGGTGGGCCAGGCGGTTGGCTCCGCCCACCGAGGAGTTCACAGCACTGGAGGCGGGTAGAAACAGGCAGTTAAGAAAAGGAAGTGAAAGTAGAAGGAAGTGAAGTGGTAGTGGATCTAAAGAGAAAAGCTGAAGTAAAGTGAAAAGTGAGAGTAGTAAAGCCTGAAGTTGGTCCGGGTGTGTGCCCCGGACAGTGACAGCAAGGTCAGCAGACGACGGTGATAGTCTGCAGGGGGACTGCTCGGAGGTTGCTGGAAGGACCGCGGACGGGTGGTGGCCCGGCGGTCTGGAGCAGTATACGAAGAACAGTCAGCACCAGGGCAGGATCCTTTCGGATCCCGGCAAGGCTAGGAGTCGCCATAATTTGCCAAATCCGTCAGTGAAGGGGACGTCTGTCTCCTAACAACCAAGTCCCGATTGAAGGCAACAGTCCAACCGTAACGGAGAGACACCGCCACCGCCAGGGCATCAGTTTCTCAGGGCCAGCGCCTGCGGGCAAAGTAGGGCTCCTCCGGCCCATATCCAAGCCGGGGAGCGGGTTACCGGTGGGAACCCATCGCAACCATTATCATCATAGGTGCAGGACAGAGGGACCGTCACCTACTGGGGAAAGCAAGTGCAGCCGTCCGTGGGAACCGTCTTTCCAGCCGTGTGTTTTACCGAGAACTGTGTCATCGTCTCAGGCTGAGTGAGTACCACAGTGCCGCAAGGCACAGTGCTGCCCCCGCGTCCCTGCGCCCACCAAGCCCTGCATCACCCACCTCATCACTGGGCCCCGGGATCACCAACCCCTACCCACGGAGGGGCAACACAACAACTGGCTGCTCCATACCATCCTTCCCGGGATCCCCATACAGAGCAGCGGTGGTGTCAACAAATCACCACAACCGTGGGTGGCGTCACGGACAATAGACTATCCAAAAACCCAATCCCCTTTCACTCACGGGCGAGGAGCGCCGCTCGAGTCCCCGGGATCCGGCCCATCGCTCGAGCCACCGAGCAGCAGTAGAGGCCGCAGCAGCAGCGGCAGCCAGACCCGAGCAGTAGGGAGAGCGCGGCGTCCCCTCCTCCGCCCGCAACAACTTGGCGTCATGAACAGGATCTTACCGCTCTGCCGTTGGGTAGAGGTGCGCCTTGTGACCGCCGGAGGTATCCGGCTGAAAAATTTCAGAAGTCGCCATCTTTGGCGCAAAAGTTCCCGCTCGAGCGTCTTCTTGAGTAGCAAAGGCGTGAAGGCCAAAACCCCGCCCCAATAGAGGAGGGGCCGGAAAGAAGCTAAGGGGGACGGAAACAAGATGTCTGCGCCAGCCGCTGGAGGAGCGGTGGTCGCAGCCGCAGTGGCACCCGCGGATGGGAATGGGCCTGCCCAGGTCCCGGCCGCACTAGCGGGAGGTGCTGCGGCCCCCGCGCTCGCTCAGGTGATGCCGTTCTCCTTGCCCTATGCGCCCAGGGCTACCTGGCTACCGCAGTATGACGGGAAACCTGATGCCTTACAGGTCTTCCGGAAAAAGCTTAACCCGTTGCTAGAACTGTACCCCCTGACCGATAAGCAACGTGCGGCGGTAGTGCTGGGCCAGTTAACCGGTGCGGCTGAGCAGGAGGCGGAGACCTGGGCCGAGGGGGACCGGCTCTCTGTAGCCACCATCTTTGAGAAGCTACAGACTGCCTTTGAGACCCGGACGGAAGCTGAGCTGAGGATGCAGTTTTACCAGTGCCGGCAACGGACTGTGGATAGCATTCGGGACTATGCTTTACGTCTACAAACCGCCCTCCGCACGCTAAAGCGGGTGAATCCTATAAATGAGGCGGACAGCAACAAGATGTTAGTAGAGCAATTTGTGCAGGGGATGAGATCCCCTGAGGATCGCAAACAACTCCGGCTGTGGGCCCTAGAACACCCTGATGTGGACTTTGCTGTATTAAAGGAACGGGCCATTAAAGCACTACAGCCCCCAGCTTCGGAAGTCCTGGAGCCAGCCCTGTGGCCCATCGAGATGGCCCCCGTTGTGGTGGCTCCTACCTTACCAACCTCTTCAACACCTGCAGCCCCAAGCAGCACGATGGAGGAACTGGCAGCACAGGTCCGTCGCATGGACGGAGACCTCGCCAAGATTCTTGCTGCACTCCAACCTTCGACCAGATCCCAGCCTTCAGCACAGATACAGCTTGCCGACAGCCCTGAGGATGTCCCCTGGATGCAGCGGAGAAGTGCTAGCAACCCGCGGAGCATACCTCCAACCTGCTTCAAGTGCCGTAAGCCTAGGCATTACTTCCGACAGTGCCCGTTAAACGAGCAACCCCTGGGGCCCCGGGCCAATCCTCAGGGGTAGAACCCCGTGGCCCCCCAGACTGGCGGGACCGGTATATCGGGGCCCGGCCCATCATTCCTGTGGCTGTGGACGGCATGCCGGTGATGGCTCTCTTGGACACTGGATCACAGGTAACCACCATACCATACACATTGTACCAGCGGTATTGGGGGATAGACGAGCTGGCACCCCCAGACACTAGTATAACGCTAATTGCTGCCAATGGACTCCCATTGACCCAAGTGGGGTATAAACAGGTGGCTATGACAGTAGGGAAAGCTGAACTGCAACACCAGGGTATGATTGTGATCATGAATGAACCCAGTAATCAGAACCCGAAGATAGTGCTAGGAACCAATGTGATGGAGCACTGTATGGGTGATGTGTTGGCCCTACTGCAGCAGCTGGCCGCCACGGCGGCGGGGAGCCAACAGAGAGCTGTGCAGCGTGAGATCCGAGCCTTGATGTACCACCAGCATGTAAACTCAACAGGAGGAGAGATTGGTGGAGTGAGAGTGATGGATGTTGCTCCGTTGCTTGTGCCCCCTAGGAGTGAGATGATGATTTGGTGAAGGGCAGCAGTAGGGCCTCAGGGGTGTGACTACCCTGCCATGATGGAGCCCATACCCTCCGAGCACTGGCCCACTGTAATGGCCGCCCGAGGGGTGGTAGATGTGAAGAAGGGGAGAGTGCCCGTGAGGGTGCTGAACTGTGGGGAGGAAGAAGTCAGGCTTCCCCGGTATGCCACCATTGCCAAGCTACTCACCCTGGATCCCCACACCATTCACGAAGCCAGTCCCTCAGTCTCCCCACCTACTACCAGCACTTCCCCGCCTCAAGAGGAGGTAAATGAGTGGCACCAACAGCTACACGTGGGCACTGATGATACCCCTACACATCACAAAGCAGGGGTGTACAGGGTGGTGCAGGAGTATGAACAGGTTTTCAGCAAACATCCACTAGACTTTGGGCAGATCAAGGGGGTCCAACACCATATCCCCACCGGGGAACACCCCCCTATCAAAGAGAGGTACAGGCCTATTCCCCCTGCACATTACCAGTGTGCCAAAGATATGTTGAGGAATATGAAGGAGGCAGGGGTTATTCGGGACAGCTGTAGTCCCTGGGCCGCTCCGTTGGTGCTGGTCAAGAAGAAGGATGGTACCATGCGGATGTGCGTGGACTACCGGAAGATTAATCAGATA
The DNA here is from genome assembly GCF_048569485.1 of Anomaloglossus baeobatrachus. Taxonomy (NCBI): domain Eukaryota; kingdom Metazoa; phylum Chordata; class Amphibia; order Anura; family Aromobatidae; genus Anomaloglossus; species Anomaloglossus baeobatrachus. Next base: position 69,943 of record NW_027445167.1, on the reverse strand, counting down.
ACCCATAAAGATGCCTACCCACTGCCTCGTATTGAAGAGTCTTTGGCCGCACTGAGAACTGCAAATTACTTCTCTATCCTTGACCTCACCAGCGGATATTGGCAAGTGGCAGTGGCACCGGAGGACCGGGAGAAAACCGCCTTCACCACTCCGATGGGGCTCTGTGAATTCAATAGTATGCCGTTCGGGCTGTGCAACACGCCAGGAACCTTCCAACGGCTGATGGAGTGCTGTCTGGGACACCTAAACTTCGAGACCGTCCTATTGTATTTGGATGATGTGATTGTGTACTCTCAGACGTATGAAGCCCATCTGGAGCACCTGGCCGAGGTGTTCGCGTCCCTTGCCAAATACGGGATGAAATTGAAGCCTTCTAAGTGTCACCTGCTGAAACCCAGGGTGCAATACCTGGGGCACGTGGTAAGTGCAGAAGGTGTCGCCCCCGACCCTGAGAAGATCACTGCCATCCAAGGCTGGCCGAGACCAACCACAGTGAGGGAAGTAAGGCAGTTTCTGGGTCTGGTGGGGTACTACCGGCGCTTTATCAAAGGGTACACGAAGATGGCTGCTCCCATGCAAGATCTCCTCGTGGGACAGACCAAAGGTGGCAGACCCCTAGGGGTCCCACTGGTGTGGGAGGAAAAGCATGAAGAATCCTTCTGCCAGCTCAAGGCGGCCTTGACTGGGGAAGAAGTCCTAGCATATCCTGACTATGGCTGCCCATTCATCCTTTATACTGACGCCAGCAATGTGGGACTGGGAGCAGTCCTGTCCCAGGTCCAGGATGGGAAGGAGAAAGTGATAGCTTATGCTAGCCGGAAGCTTAGGCCAACTGAAAGGAACCCCGAGAACTACAGCTCCTTCAAGCTCGAGCTCCTGGCATTGGTATGGGCTATCACCGAGCGGTTCCGCCACTACTTGGCTGCCGCAAAATTCACCGCTTTTACGGACAACAATCCGTTGACTCACCTGGACACGGCCAAGTTGGGCACGTTAGAGCAGCGGTGGGTGGCCCGGCTAGCCAACTATGACTTCACCATCAAGTACCGAGCTGGTCGTGTCAACATTAATGCTGATGCACTCTAATTAATTAATGCCCCATTTGTCAGAAGAAGGGTGCGAGGATGACGACCTCGAGGAGATCGAGTTGCCTGCATTTCACCAGCCACCAACTGAGAAGGTACAGGTACATCAACAACGGGTGGACCTGGACCCACGGCCAGTCAAGAGTGTCAGGAAGCTCAAAACCAGGCACCGGCTGTCCGCCTCGTCAAGACCCTGGTGGAACAAGGTGCTGTTGGGATGCACCCTGCCGCCCCGGCTGAAGCCCAGCGCTTGTGGAAGGAACGGAAACGGCTGTATCTACATCAAGGGAAGCTGTACCGTGAGCTGATCAACCCGAAAACTCATGAGAAAATCTGCCAGTTGGTTATTCCCCAAGCTGAAGTGGCTACTGTTTTGCGGGCATACCATGATGGTGCCGGACACTTCGGGTGGAAGAAGCTGGAGATGCTGTTGAGAGAGCGGTTCTACTGGAGTGGGATGCGGGAGTCGGTAGAAGCCTGGTGCCGAGAGTGTGGTCCTTGTACGCTGAGGAGGAAGGACGAGGCCAGCCAGAGGGCGCCCCTACACCCGATCATCACACATCAGCCGCTGGAACTGGTCGCCCTAGACCATGTCAAGCTCACCCCCAGCCGAAGTGGGTACGCCTACGCGTTGACCATCGTAGACCACTATTCAAGATTCATGGTGGTTGTCCCCGTCAAGGACCTAACTGGCCGAACTGCCGCTCGAGCGTTCCAGGCTTATTTCTGCCGACCACATGGATATCCAGAAAAGGTGCTTACTGACCAAGGCCCGGCTTTTGAAGCGGAGGTGTTCCATGAGTTCTGCCAGTTGTACGGCTGTAAGAAGATCCGGACCACCCCTTACCATGCCCAGACCAACGGCATGTGTGAGAAGATGAACCACTTGGTCCTGGGACTCCTCAAGACGTTACAGCTGGAAGAGCGGAACCTGTGGCCGGAAAAGCTACCCGACTTGGTCGATATGTACAACCATATCCCGTCCAGCTCCACAAAGTGCACCCCAGCATATCTGTTGAGGGCTCGCCCCGGCCGCCTGGAAATGGGATTGGAGGCCCCAGAAGCACTCCCTTCGACAGCTGAATGGGAAACTCGGCGGAGAGCACAATACTGGCAGATTCAAGAATATGTCGAGAAGAACTTAAGTCGGAGTCGGGAACTGCAGGAGCAGCGCTTTAATCAAAAGGCGTCTGCTGGGCCTTTTCAGCCAGGAGATGTCGTACTGAAGCGGAAGAGGAGAACCCACAAGCTGGATGATCAATGGGAACAGAACCCGTACGTCATACAGCCCACAGGATGGGAAGATGGGAAGGCCTACCAAATCAGTCGTGACCAGGGAGGCACTTTGGCCACAGTTTCCCGGGACCATCTGAAAAGGTGCCCACCAGCATTAAGGGCGATGGCAGAAGTACCAGCCCCTCCACCAGCAGAGAAGGCAAAAGAAGTGATCCACACTGTGATGGGTGACTTCCCAGCAGACTGGCCTACACAGAACGGCACGGTGATTCTTCCAGTGATACCGTTCCCACAACCTGTGGATGAAGAAGTGGTGGAAGTGGTCAACCGTGAGCCAGAACCAGTGCCAGTGCCCAGGGATGAACCTGTGTCCAGTTCCCCTATGCCTCCGCCTGTCCTGCACGATAGCCGGGAGGAGGAACCGATTGTTCCCTCTGCCCCACTGCCTAGCCCCACTGACACCGGACCCCGGAGGTCCACCCGTCCCAACCTAGTTAGACCCCCACTTAGGTACAGGGAGACCGTCCTTTAAAAAAGGGGGGGGGGGGAAAAGGAGATTGTCTGAGTTTTGTTTGAAAGTTTAAAAATGAGAAATTAATTACCAAAGCTTCACCTAATTCACCGTGATTGTGAGAAAACCGGCAGTTGCCGGCACCGTTGTCCCCGTGGGGACCGTTTAAAAAGTTTTGCATGGAGAACTTTCCATGGACTTGCAGGGCAACCACAGACGTTAGTGGCATGTAAATAAGTTGTTCTACCGTTACCATTTCCGCAATTACCGCCTCCGGAGAGGCAGGTTGGAGGGAGGGCCCACAGCAGAGCAGGCTGGGGCCCAGCCACCACAGGAACCGGTGGCTACCCTCTGGAGGGGAAGGACAGATCCCGCTCGGGTGACTTGGTGCAGGACTGGGGTAAAGGGGTGCTTCCTGGGCTTTAGGGGCAGCATCAGGGCCAGGTTGCTTGAGTGGGAGAGAGCGGAGACCGTAACCGTAAACCGTTAGCAACGTTTAAGAAATGTGCCTCCCGATGTGGGATGATGTCATGAATTGTTATATTACCGTTTTACCCTTTTTATATATTTTTCAGAAAATAAAACCGGTGTTGGACGGGCAGCCCGCGGACAGTCTGCATTTTGCTAAGGGGGAATGTGACGCCCTGGGCAAGCCAGGGGTCACAGGTCACAGCACCACCACACCCTACACCCGAGTTAGGAACACCAAGGCTAACCCAAAATCCTTGTTGCTTTCCTCTAGGGGCTGATGTTCACACCAGGGGGTGGGCCAGGTGGTTGGCTCCGCCCACCGAGGAGTTCACAGCCCTGGAGGCGGGAAGAAACAGGCAGTTAAGAAAAGGAAGTGAAAGTAGAAGGAAGTGAAGTGGTAGTGGAGCTAAAGAGAAAAGCTGAAGTAAAGTGAAAAGTGAGAGTAAAGCAAAGCCTGAAGTTGGTCCGGGTGTGTGCCCCGGACAGTGACAGCAAGGTCAGCAGACGACGGTGATAGTCTGCAGGGGGACTGCTCGGAGGTTGCTGGAAGGACCGCGGACGGGTGGTGGCCCGGCGGTCTGGAGCAGTATACGAAGAACAGTCAGCACCAGGGCAGGGGCCTTTCGGATCCCGGCAAGGCTAGGAGTCGCCATAATTTGCCAAATCCGTCAGTGAAGGGGACGTCTGTCTCCTAACAACCAAGTCCCGATTCAAGGCAACAGTCCAACCGTAACGGAGAGATACCGCCACCGCCAGGGCACCAGTTTCTCAGGGCCAGCGCCTGCGGGCAAAGTAGGGCTCCTCCGGCCCATATCCAAGCCGGGGAGCGGGTTACCGGTGGGAACCCATCGCAACCATTATCATCATAGGTGCAGGACAGAGGGACCGTCACCGTCACCTACTGGGGAAAGCAAGTGCAGCCGTCCGTGGGAACCGTCTTTCCAGCCGTGTGTTTTACCGAAAACTGTGTCATCGTCTCAGGCTGAGTGAGTACCACAGTGCCGCAAGGCACAGCGCTGCCCCCGCATCCCTGCACCCACCAAGCCCTGCTTCACCCACCTCATCACTGGGCCCCGGGATCACCAACCCCTACCCACGGAGGGGCAACACAACAACTGGCTGCTCCATACCATCCTTCCCGGGATCCCCATACAGAGCAGCGGTGGTGTCAACAAATCACCACAACCGTGGGTGGCGTCACGGACAATAGACTATCCCAAAACCCAATCCCCTTTCACTCACGGGCGAGGAGCGCCGCTCGAGTCCCCGGGATCCGGCCCATCGCTCGAGCCACCGAGCAGCAGCAGCGGCAGCCGGACCCGAGCAGTAGGGAGAGCGCGGCGTCCCCTCCTCCGCCCGCGACACGTGCGTGGCAGAGCATTGTGTCAGCATGCATGGCAGAGCATTGTGTGTGTGCATGTGGCAGAGCATTTTGTGCATGCCTGGCAGAGCATTGTGTGTGCGTGCATGTGGCAGAGCATTTTGTGCGTGGATGGGGCAGAGCATTTTGTGCCTACGTGTGGCAGAGCATTTTGTGTGCACATGCGAGTGGCAGTGCATTGTGTGTGCGTGCGTGGCAGTGCATTGTGTTAGCGTGCATGGCAGAGCATTGTGTGTGCGTGCCTGGCAGAGCATTGTGTGTGCGTGCATGTGGCAGAGCATTTTGTGCGTGCATGGTGCAGAGCATTGTGTGTGTCCGTGCGTGGCAGAGCATTGTGCATGTGGCAGAGCATTGTGTGTGCGTGCGTGGCAGAGCATTGGGTGTGCGTGCATGTGGCAGAGCATTTTGTGCATGCGTGGCAGAGCATTGTGTGTGCGTGCATGTGGCAGAGCATTTTGTGCGTGCCTGGAAGAGCATTGTATGTGCGTGCATGTGGCAGAGCATTTTGTGCATGCGTGCATGAGGCAGAGTATTTTGTGCGTGCGTGCGTAGCAGTGCATGGTGTCAGCGTGCATGGCAGAGCATTGTGTCAGCGTGCCTGGCAGAGCATTGTGTGTGCGTGCCTGGCAGAGCATTGTGTGTGCGTGCATGTGGCAGAGCATTATGTGCGTGTGTGACGCCCTGGGCAAGCCAGGGGTCACAGGTCACAACACCACATGCACCCCACATTCCCTGCAGGTACACCTAGCTAACCCAAAATCCTTGTTGCCCTCCTCCAGGGGCTGATGTCCACACCAGGGGGTGGGCCAGGCAGTTGGCTCCGCCCACCGAGGAGTTCACAGCCCTGGAGGCGGGAAGAACCAGGCAGTTTAGCTCAGGCAGAGCTTGAGTGAGGAAGCAAGTGGAGAACAGTTGAGTTTAGGAAGTGAAAGTAGGAGGTGAAGTGGTAGAGGAGCTTAGGAGAGAAGCTGAAGTAAAGTGAAAAGAAACAGTTTGTAAAGCCTGAAGTTGGTCCGGGTGTGTGCCCCGGACTGTGACAGCAAGGTCAGCAGACGGCGGTGATAGTCTGCAGGGGGACTGCTCGGAGGTTGCTGGAAGGACCGCGGACGGGTAGTGACCCGGCGGTACCGGAGCAGTATACGAAGAACAGTCAGCACCAGGGCAGGAGCCTTTCGGATCACGGCAAGGCTAGGAGTCGCCATAATTTGCCAAATCCGTCAGTGAAGGGGACCTCTGTCTCCTAACAACCAAGTCCCGATTGAAGGCAACAGTCCGACCATTGAGGGGAGACACCGCCACCGCCAAGGCACCAGTTTCCCAGGGCCAGCGCCTGCGGGCAAGAGAGAGGCTCCTCCGGCCCAGATTGAAGCCGGGGAGCGGGTAACCGGTGGGGACCCATCGCTACCAAAGAGACTTTACATAGGTGCAGGGAAGAGACCGTCATCGCTAACTGCAGGGAGCCGCAGCACCGTAGTCGTCCGAGGGACCCGTCCAACCAGCCATTTGTTTACCGAGAACTGTGTCGTTGTAATACTACTGTATGTTCTGAGGATTTCGATTGCGTTAGGGCAATGACAACAGAGACGAGTTCTTGGTACAAGATGTTATATAATATGTCACCACGGTAGATACACAACAGGAATAAACACAGTAAAACAACACACAAAACGGAGCGAAGGGGATTCCCGGGGCCACGCACCGGACTCCCCCAGGGAGACCACCAGAGCGAACCCCTGTACAGGGACTGTCCGGCAATCAACCCCGGAAGGCCTAAATGTGCGGCAGCCGGTACACAAGGGGCAAGTGGTATAGTCCAGGAGTGTCCGTACGGGATGATTGTCCAGAGTGGTTACGAACCGGGCAGAGTGCTGATCAAAGACGGCAGACGGAGTCCGGGCACAGCTTGAAGAAAACCGGGTATGGTCCAGAGTCGGTCGGTAGAGTTTCAGGAGAATCCAAGGCAATCAGGAAGTAGAAACAGCAAAGCAGGAGCACACAGCAAGCAGTATACTCAGGCACTGGACTGGGCTGAGAGGCGGCCTTTTAAGCAGCTGGACAGGAAGTAGGGCAACAGAACCTTAAACTCCATGTTAACTGAGGGCAAGCTCATTCAAAAGAGAACTGGAAAACCTGGAAACCTGACATTACTCCCCCCCCCAGAGACGGCCTCAGGACGGATCAGGGCCCGGCTTGTCCGGGAACCGTCGATGAAACTGAGCGATCTTCCGGGGTGCCCGAATGTTACCCACCGGTTCCCAGGAATCGTCCTCGGGGGCGTACCCCTGCCAACGTACCAGATATTGAAGCCGACGACGATGGAGCCGGGAGTCAATAATGTCCTCAACCACGAACTGCTCCTCGCCGTCGACCATCACAGGCGGAGGAGGAGGCACAACACGACCACGAAACGTATTAGGGGAGACAGGTTTGAGGAGAGACACATGAAAGACCGGGTGTACCTTTAGATGGTGCGGCAACCGTAGCCGACAGGCCACAGGGCTCACGATCCCGGTGATCTTAAACAGACCGATGAATTTTTGTCCCAGCTTCTGCGAAGGAACACCCAATCTCAGGTTTTTGGTGGATAACCATACAGAGTCCCCTACCTTGTACATGGGTGCCGGTTTCCGGTGAGTGTCTGCCGACCTCTTGTAACGCTCCTGGGCCGTAGCCACAGTGTCCTTTAGAACCTCCAGATTCTGTCGAAGCTCTGTCAATCTGTCCTCCACCGCCGGCACCGAAACCGCAACCGGTGACCTAGGCAAAACATTCGGATGATAACCCAAGTTAGCAAAAAAGGGCGTTACCTTAGTGGAGCTGCTCTGAGTGTTGTTATAGGAGAACTCCGCCAACGGAAGCATCTTCAACCAATCGTCTTGGAGATGGCTGACATAACATCGAAGGTATTGTTCCAGGGTTTGATTCGTCCGTTCGGTTTGCCCATTTGTCTGAGGATGGTATGCAGAAGACAAACAGACATCAATCTGGAGTGCCGTACAAAAGCCCTTCCAGAACCTAGACGTGAACTGCACGCCCCGGTCAGAGATGATCTCGTCTGGTACCCCATGCAATCGGAATACGTTCTGGATAACCAAATCCACTGTCTCTGCGGCTGAGGGAAGACCGGTACACGGAATGAAGTGAGCAGCTTTAGTCAATCGATCCACCACCACTAAGATGGTATTGTGCCCGCCTGAGACTGGCAACTCCACAATAAAATCCATGGAGATAGACCCCCAAGGGCGAGATGGCACGGGTAACGGTTGGAGGAGTCCCGTAGGAGCCACACGAGGGACCTTGCACCGGGCACAAACCATGCATGAGTGGACATAGTCCTTTACATCCTTTAGACAGGTAGGCCACCAGAAAAAACGGCTCAGAAATTCCTGCGTCTTCTGTACCCCCCTATGACCAGCCAACACGGAGTCATGGACCAACTTGAGAACCCGAAGTCTTACGGCCTCCGGGACATAAATGCGTCGCTCTCTCAACCACACACCATTCCGAAGAACAAGAGTTACATCATTCGGGGGGGCAGCAAGAAATACGTCACCATCATAGGCCAGCTTGATGTCCTTCCACAAGTCCTGGTCCTGGATTACTCCAACGAAATTGGCATCCGATAACACGGTCTGAGACGGGGTTCCAGGCACGGAGTCTACGGCGTGGATTCGGGACAAGGCATCGGCTTTCCCATTACGTGAACCTGGACGGTATGTAACGACAAAATTGAATTGGTTAAGAAATAGGCTCCAACGGGCTTGCCGTGGAGACAGGCACCTGGCAGACTTAAGAAATTCCAGATTACGATGATCTGTGAGTACTATCACTTGCTGCGCGGCTCCCTGTAAGTGGTGTCTCCATTCCTTGAAAGCGGAAATAATCGCTAACAATTCCTTGTCCGCAATGTCATAGTTCCTTTCTGCAGGGGACAACCGGCGGGAAAAGAAAGCACACGGATGTAAGAGACTCTTGTCCCCAGTCCTTTGAGAAAGGATGGCCCCTAATGCGTAGTCGGAAGCGTCGACTTCCACGATAAAGGGAAGTGCGGGATTCGGATGTACCAATATAGGCGCTGAGGTAAAACAAACCTTGAGACGATGGAAGGCTTCCTGGGCCTGGGCGGACCACACAAACTTCTGTCCTTTCTTGGTTAACAGAGTGATGGGACGAACGATCTCTGAAAAATTACGGATAAAACGTCGGTAAAAGTTGGCAAAACCGACAAAGCGTTGTACCTCTTTGACGTTACCCGGTTCCGGCCAGTCCAGAATTGCTTGTATCTTGCCAGACTCCATGTTCAGTCCCTGAGGAGAGATGACATACCCTAAGAATTGTATCTGTGAGCAATGGAATTCGCATTTCTCCAGTTTAATGTACAGGTGATTTTCCCTCAGCCGGGTAAGTACGGTCTTGACGTGCTCCTGGTGTTCCTGTAAGGAATCAGAAAAGATTAGGATATCGTCCAGATAAATCACCATGAATTGGTCCATGATATCCCTAAAAATATCGTTAACTAGATGTTGGAAAGCCGCGGGAGCGTTACAAAGTCCAAAAGGCATCACTAGGTACTCAAAATGTCCATACCGACATCGGAACGCGGTCTTCCACTCGTCTCCGGGACGTATGCGAAGTAGATTATATGCCCCACGGAGATCCAATTTGGTGAATATTTTTGCCTGTTGGACCCTCTCCAATAGCTCAGGAATCAACGGTAACGGATACCGGTTCCGGATGGTTATTTTATTCAGTTCCCGGTAGTCAATACAGGGTCTCAGAGTCCCCTCTTTCTTTTTCACGAAAAAGATGGGTGCCCCTGCTGGTGAGGTAGACGGGCGAATAAATCCCTTGGCTAGGCTCTCATCAATGTATTCTTTTAGTGCTTCTAGCTCAGGTGCCGCCAACGGGTAGACATGGCCAAACGGAATCTCCGCCCCTGGAAGTAAGTCTATGGGGCAATCATACGGTCTATGCGGGGGAAGCCGATCGGCTTTTCTTTTGTCGCATATGTCAGCAAAGTCATCATAAACCGGGGGTAGAACAGGTACCTGTACAGTGCCCTCCGCATTCGGTGTTACTGGAACCGGAACAGTTGGACTAATGGTCGGACCACTCTGCGGTGGGAAGGTTATTTCCTTAGTTTCCCAATCGATGACCGGATTCGTAGACCGTAGCCACGGAATACCTAAAATAATCGGAAAATGAGGAGAAGAAATTATCATGAAAACAAGGGTCTCCTGCTGACCTGGCTTCATCACGCATTCTAGCGGTACTGTTTCCTGATCCACTGGTCCAGAGCTTAACGGAGATCCGTCTACCGTCTCCATGGTAACCGGTGAGGATCTTTGCTGAGTCCGGATACCGTGTTTCCTGGCAAAAGAGGAGTCCATGAAATTTCCCCCTGCCCCAGAATCTATCATTGCAGAGGTAGGTATTAGATGCCCCTCCCACCGGATCTGAATGGGGAGCGAGCAATGGGTATATTTCCCTTCTGAGTCCTTCGGTGAGGTTGACATTACAGTCAAGGGAAATACCGCATCCAAGTGCCCACTTGCCTCAGAGATATCGGACTCTGCGTCCGTGTTGTCACACTCTGCCATGGCTGCCAATACCTTATTTGGGCGATTCGGACGTTTCGGGCAGTCGATCAAGAAATGATCCGATTGACCGCAATAGAAACACAAACGCTCACGGAGCCGGTGTTCGCGACGTTCGTTGGTCTCTCGCTTTTGCAGAGAGTCCACTTGCATAGGAACGTCCTCGGCCTCCCGTGGTGTCCTGAGAGCGGGTTCTCTAGAAGGAAACGCAAAGTTGTTTACACGGTTTACAGCTGCCCATTTTTCCTGTCTACGCTCCGTCAAGCGGGTATCAATACGCACACAGTGCTGGAGAAACAGTTCAAAATCCCCTGGAGATTCGGAACGAGCTAACTCGTCCTTGATGGTACTGGACAAACCTTTTCTGAATACAGACAATAATGCATTGTTTCCCCAGTCGGTGTCTACCACTAACCTCTTGAACTCAGTGGCGTATTCAACGACAGAACGCTTTCCCTGACGTAAGGAAAGGAGAGCCGATTCAGCGGTAGCACGGCGATTCGGATCATCAAACATTTGCGCCATTGCGTTCAGAAAGTCATCCAGGTGATTTAAACGGATGTCCCGATTCTCTATCATAGGATTAGCCCAAGCCAGTGCTCGTGAGGTTAATAACATGATTATACATAACACTTTGGACCGGTCAGAACGGTAATAATCAGCATGTACATCAAAAAACAGTATACATTGGTTCACAAATCCACGAAACTGACTACGATCACCATTGAAACGGAATGGGGGTAACCTAGGCATACCGGCAGCTGATACGGACGTAGTGGGGACGGCTTCCTGAGCCTCCACTCTGACTTGCAAATCCTGAATAGCCGGACCCAGTACCTGGTGATCATGGCCCAGCTGTGCCTCCACATCTCTGAGTTTAGTTTGCACCGCCTCCATCTCCTGCTGCAAGGAGTTGATCATGGAAAAGAGCTGATCTACTCGTGTCTCAGTCATTGCCCCAGCGAAATCCTCTTATGGCCTGAGTATAATGTAATACTACTGTATGTTCTGAGGATTTCGATTGCGTTAGGGCAATGACAACAGAGACGAGTTCTTGGTACAAGATGTTATATATGTCACCACGGTAGATACACAACGGGAATAAACACAGTAAAACAACACACAAAACGGAGCGAAGGGGATTCCCGGGGCCACGCACCGGACTCCCCCAGGGAGACCACCAGAGCGAACCCCTGTACAGGGACTGTCCGGCAATCAACCCTGGAAGGCCTAAATGTGCGGCAGCCGGTACACAAGGGGCAAGTGGTATAGTCCAGGAGTGTCCGTACGGGATGATTGTCCAGAGTGGTTACGAACCGGGCAGAGTGCTGATCAAAGACGGCAGACGGAGTCCGGGCACAGCTTGAAGAAAACCGGGTATGGTCCAGAGTCGGTCGGTAGAGTTTCAGGAGAATCCAAGGCAATCAGGAAGTAGAAACAGCAAAGCAGGAGCACACAGCAAGCAGTATACTCAGGCACTGGACTGGGCTGAGAGGCGGCCTTTTAAGCAGCTGGACAGGAAGTAGGGCAACAGAACCTTAAACTCCATGTTAACTGAGGGCAAGCTCATTCAAAAGAGAACTGGAAAACCTGGAAACCTGACAGTCGTGTTTACTGGCTGAGTGAGTACCTCCGTGCCGTGTGGCACAGCGCTGCCCCTGAACCTCCACAGGCCCCGACCCGCCTGTCCACCATTCCAATCCCATCACTGGGCCCCGGGAGCACCACAACCCCTACCCACGGAGGGGCACATCAACAACTGGCTGCTCCATATCATCACTCCCGGGCTCCCCATACAGAGCAGCGGTGGTGTTAACAAATCACCACAACCGTGGGTGGTGTCACGGACAATAAACTATCCCAAAACACCCAATCCCCTTTCCGCTCACGGGCGAGGAGCGCCGCTCGAGTCCCTGGGATCCGGCCCATCGCTCGAGCCACCGAGCAGCAGAGGCCGCAGCAGCAGCGGCAGCCGAACCCGAGCAGTAGGGAGAGCGCGGCGTCCCCTCCTCCGCCCGCGACAACTTGGCATCACGAACAGGATCTTACCGCTCTGCCGTTGGGTAGAGGTGCGCCTTGTGACCGCCGGAAATGTCCGGCCGGAAAATTTCGGAAGTTGCCATCTTTGGCGCGAAAAGTTCCCGCTCGAGCGTCTTCTCGAGTAGCAGAGGCCAAAACCCCACCCCGATAGAGGAGGGGCCGGAAAGAGGCTAAGGGGGACGGAAACAAGATGTCTGCGCCCGACGGAGCCTCTGGAGGAGCGGTGGTCGCAGCCGCAGTGGCACCCGTGGATGGGAATGGGCCTGCCCAGGTCCCGGCCGCGCTGGCGGGAGGTGCCGCGGCCCCCGCGCTCGCTCAGGTGATGCCGTTCTCCTTGCCCTATGCGCCCGGAGCTACCTGGCTACCGCAGTATGACGGGAAACCTGATGCTTTACAGGTCTTCCGGAAAAAGCTGAACCTGTTGCTAGAACTGTACCCCCTGACCGATAAGCAACGTGCAGCGGTAGTGCTGGGCCAGTTAACCGGTGCGGCTGAGCAGGAAGCGGAGACCTGGGCCGAGGGGGACCGGCTCTCTGTAGCCACCATCTTTGAGAAGCTACAGACTGCCTTTGAGACCCGGACTGAAGCTGAGCTGAGGATGCAGTTTTACCAGTGCCGGCAACGGGCTGTGGATAGCATTCGGGACTATGCTTTACGTCTGCAAACCGCCCTCCGCACGCTGAGGCGGTATCAAAATTAGGGGGGACTGCACGCCGTATTTTTAAATTTTTTATTTATATATTTTACTGCGAATTCCCAGGGCCAGAGCCTGCGGGCAAAAGGGGCTCCTCCGGCCCATATCCAAGCTGGGGAGCGGGTTACCGGTGGGAAGCCATCGGGACCGAAGATACACAACAGGTGCAGGGAAAGGCAGCCACCACCAACCGTCCGGGAGTAACCACAGCAGCTGGCTGCGGGACCCGTCCATCCAGCCGTTTGTTTTACCGGAGACTCTGTATCCATTCTTGGCTGAGTGAGTACCACCGTGCCATCTGGCACCGCGCTGCCGCCGCGACCCTGCACCTCACCAACCCTGCCTCCCCCGTCACACCTCACCAGGCCCCGGGACCACCAAATCCCCCTACCCATGGAGGGGAAAGAAACATCTTGGCTGCTCCCCGTCATCGCTCCCGGGATCCCCATCCAGAGCAGCGGTGGTGCCCCAACCTCACCACAAACCGTGGGAGGCGTCACGGACCAACTCCCCAAAAACCCCAAAACCACCCCTTTCACTCACGGGCGAGGAGCGCCGCTCGAGTCTCCGGATCCGGCCCACCGCTCGAGCCACCGAGCCGCCAGGGGCAAGCAGCAGCAGCGCCGGACCCGAGCGTTAGCAAGAGCGCAGCGGCGGCCTCCTCCCCGCCCGCGACAAATGCATATTAAATAGAGGTAAAAACCCAAAGATCAAAATAACATGCTATCAAATTCCAATAATGATCATATACATATATAGGAAGTATAAGATATATCAAAGATCTCAAATATATACTTTTTCCATGGTTTAAATGCTGACAAAGTCATTTAGGGATCATATTAACATTGTTAGGTCAATAGTAGCCAGATAGACACAATACAAAGATTCAAACTCTCAGCAGTGAGTACGGAGTTAATCAGAGGTACAAATAAAGGTACAATGACCCACCAGGATCACTCCTCCACCTTAGAGGTGCAGGGTGGTGTGTCAGTGTGTAGACCGCGGGCCCCGGGACTACACCTCCCGTACCTGTGGAGGGGATCCCACCTTGCTGCCCCGCTCCATCATCCCCGGGCGCCCCATCACCAGGCAGAAGCGGTACCACCATCCCTCACCGCAACCCACGGGTGGCGTCACAGACACAACACCTCCCTTGTAAATATCCCCCCTTTCCGACGGTTGTGAGGACAGGCGGCCGTGCGAGCCCGGGTCCGGTCATCACTTGAGCCGTAGCAGCGAACCCAGATCCGAGCAGGCCCCTGTGAAGAAGCGGCAGCGGCCCCCGCCCGCAACAACTCGAACCTGGCGTCACTAACAGGATTCCTACCCCATCTGTAGATGACGTGCGCCTTGCTTTAAATTCTGTGAACTGTAAGAAAATTTTGAACTGCCGCCATCTTGCCCGCCATCTTTGGCGCCAAAACAACAGCACCATCTTCCCCGAAAAAGGCGCGAAGTTGAAGCCCCGCCCCCTGGGAACGCGGGCAGAAGCCGGTGACTCCCAAGACAGGAAGCGTAAAGGACAGTGGGTCCCGCAAGACTGCTGTCGAAAATCCAGGGGGGAGGGCAGGAAGAGCAGCATATGATCCGAGAAGATAAAGGGCAGGGACACCAGGACTTTGCCAAATACCGTTCCTGGACACAAGAGCGACAGGATGTCTCAGCGGTCCGGCAACCAGCGTGTGGAGGGTCTCGTTTCGGGGACCGCCGACTTGATTGAGGAGCAGACGGAGAAGATGTGCCAATGAATCCAGGCGGCCCAGGCTCATTTCATCCTGACAAGGTGGACGACCGAGATGAAGGGCCTGGCTGCAGCTGTCCGGGCACGCAAGATGGAGATGGCCTCGGAGGAGCGGGTAAGCAGTGACCCACGCCCCTATGTTCCAGAGGAACCGGCCGCCCCGGCTCAGGGGTCCGGCCTTCCCCCGTCCGCCACATCGCCTCCCTCGCCACCCGTGTCCGCAGCCAGTGCCCCGATCAACCCGCCACCCCAAGCTGCAGCAGCGGAACCCGTCCCATCTAAAGAGGAGGACCCGGCAATGGGGACCTCGGGCCTCGCCTGCACCACTGATCCGGCACCCGTCTTGGCCCCAAGCCAGGCCGCAACCCTGATGACATTCCATCCGGCTCCAGCAGTCCGCCCGGCCACAACAGAGATGACAACAGCTCCGGCAGTCCGCTCGGCCGCAACGGAGATGATGACGACTCCGGCAGTCTGCCCGGCCACAACAAAGGCGGAACCCGACCGACAGTCTACCCCAGATGCAGCGCCAGCCGCTCTCAAATACCTCGTCCCGGCTGTGGAGTGCACCTGCAGAAAGGCGGAGCAGGCCACTGATCGGTGGGGCCCACGGCAGTATGAGAGGCCGGTCGTAGCCGGCGCAGAGGGCATCCGAGTGGGCCTGGCTCCTGAGCAGGAGGCGGAGCACGGAACCCGGGCCCCGCACCGGGAGCGGCAGCGGCAGCAGTAGTAGCTGACCATGGACGGCTACCCGCAAGTTAAAAGTTTAAATGTTTAAAGAATGACTGTTGAAGGACTGCACCCTTGTTAGACGTCCTCATGTTCCGTGGAGGAGGCCATCTGAACCCCAGGTGGAGGGTGGCAGGACAGTTAAAAGTTAAACAGTTTGAGATGCCCCATTTTTGTTGAACTTCTTCTTCCCTGCCTGCTAAAGATGAAGAGGCCATCAGGGGTTGGAGCCCTTGGTGGAGGATGGAGCCGGACCAGGAAAAGTAAAAGCAGCTGCACCTGCACCGCAAGCAACTGGAGAAGGGGTCTCAGGACAGTGCAGCACTGTGAGTGAAGGTGGCACTGGGGATCCATGTTGTTTGGGTGGCGGGTTGTTGTGGAGAGAAGCTGCAGCAGGAGGCTGCCTCGGCAGCGGTGTTAAAACGTTTTTGTTTCTATATACCTTCTTGTTACCTCACCACCAGGACTGCAACGCTTCTGGAGAGGTTGGTTGGAGAAGGGCCTGCGGAGGAGTCGGCCGAGGCCCAGTCACTAACGAAACCGGTGGCTACCCTCCAGGCCAAGGGTTCCCGGACTATGGAACATTTGGGGTGGACTGGCGGGTGAGGGACTTTTACCCAAACATTGCGAACGTCCCCAGGAACCCGGGACGGTGTGCACTTGGGATTAGCGGTGGCACTGAGGGTGGGTTCAGGTGTTTTGGGTAGTGGGTGAAAATGGGAAAAGTAGATGCATGTTTTTGTTTATTGCAACGTTCAAGTAATGTGCCTCCCGTAAGGGATGAACGTTTTTATAATGTTTTATATATACACTTGTAATTCTTTTCCTATTTTCAGTTGCTGAAAAAATAAACGTCAGTGGTCGGACAGCCCGTGGACCGGCTGTATTCAACCAAAGGGGAGTGTCACGCCCTGGCAAAACCAGGTAGTCACAAAAGAGTACATCCTCCTTGTTACCACCAAAACCCCACACTTAAGCGGGCTTTACACACAGCGACATCGCTAACGATGTCGCTGGTGAAAGCACCCGTCCCCGTCGGTTGTGCGTCACGGGCAAATCGCTGCCCGTGGAGCACAACATCGCTAGGAACAGTCACACATACTTACCTGCCTAGCGACGTAGCTGTGGCCGGCGAACCGCCTCCTTTCTAAGGGGGTGGTTCATTCGGCGTCACAGCGACGTCACTAAGCGGCCGCCCAATAGAAGCGGAGGGGCGGAGATGAGCGGGCCGAACATCCCGCCCACCTCCTTCCCTCCTCATTGCGGGCGGCCGCAGATAAGGTGTTGTTCCTTGTTCCTGCGGTGTCACACATAGCGATGTGAACGACGAACAACCTGCATCCTGCAGCAGCAACGATAATCGGGATAGGAACGACTGTACAACGATCAACGATTTGGTAAGTAATTTTGATCGTTAACAGGTCGTTCCTGCGTTTCACACGCAACGACATCGCTAACGAGGCCGGATGTGCGTAACGAATTCCGTGACTCCCAACGACATCTCGTTAGCGATGTCGTTGCGTGTAAAGCCAGCTTTAGGCAAACACACAGCCATTAAACCCTAGCCACCCCCTCCTGACAATAAGGACACACCAGTGGGTGGGATCAGGTGGTTGAGAACGCCCACCTAGGGGGCCTGAGGTGTCAGAGGCGGGAACACAACAGTTCAAGTTGAAGTCTGAGTGAGACAAGAGTGGACAGTTGAAGCTGACAGTGGTAGTGGAGTGGAAGTCAAGTGCAGACTGTGCAGTGTAGTCAGGGGTAGGAGCCCTTGGACTACCCGGCTAGGTAGCAGACGGTGAACAGGGCCACAGGCGACGGAGATCCGGTCGCGGGAAACCTTAAGTGGATCGGGGCAGGGTTGTAGCCCGCCGGTGCCGACAGCGGGAATCCGGTCCGGAGGCCGTGCACAGTCGGGGTGCCTGAACCCTAGGGCGAGGAAGGTTCCAAGACCCTCTCCAATTAACCAGCCGGGGACAAGGTTCCAGACTTTGTCCCATTAACTGCCCAGATACAGCGAAACGGAAGCCCAACACGGGGGATAGGGTGTCCGCCAGAACCCACTGAGATCCCAAGGGTCAGCTTTCGCTGGCCACAGCTCCCAACACACACAAAACCGGAGTGGACTTTTCCATTACAAGTGAAGTCGTCCAATAGGAAAGACAAACACAAAGTGCAGGAAGAAGGGAAACCTTTTCACTAACCTGGGTGCGAGACCCGAATGCACCCTCCAAATGCAGCCGGCCACTGACAACTTGGTTTACTACTGGACTTGTGTGAAATTACTGAACTGCGAGTACACCATTGTCCCCCGGTCCAGCAGCCATCACTCCCGTGTTCCGACCGCGGGCCCCGGGACTACACCTCCCCTACCCGTGGAGGGGATCCCACCTTTCTGCCCCGCTCCATCAGCCCCGGGCGCCACATCACCAGGCAGCGGCGGTGCCACCATCCCTCACTGCAACCCACAGGTGGCGTCACAGACACAACACCTCCCTTGTAAATATCCCCCCTTTCCGATGCTTGTGAGGACAGGCGGCTGCTCGAGCCCGGGTCCGGTCACCACTCGAGCCGTAGCAGCGAACCCGGATCCAAGAAGGCCCCCGAGAAGGAGCGTCAGTGGCCCCCGCCTGCAACATTGTCGCCATCTTTAATTCTGAAAAACTGGCTGCGCCATCACTGTGCCCAAAAGAGAGCGAAACTGCAAAAGCGCGCAAATAGAAGCACCGCCCACGAGTCCTGAGAGTGTGGGCGGAAGTCGGCAGTAACCGGACCCGGAAGCTCCCAGTGTGCCCCAGTCCCCGCGAGAGTGGTGAGAAATGACCGAGTGGGAACAAAGGATGCAGGCACCGGACGACGGGAACGCTGCGGGGCCTTCCAAGGCTGTGCAAGGCAATGACAACGAGGTGGGACCTGCTCCGGTAGAACAAGAACAACAACAACAGAAAAGTGACTACAGCTCTGGAGGTGACTGGAGCATAAGAAAGGATTTAACAGCAGAATAGTGACTACAGCTCTGGAGGTAACTGGAGGATAAGATCTGATGTAGCAGCAGAAAAGTGATTGCAGCTCTGTAAGTGGCTCAGCAGAATAGTGACTGCAGCTTTGGAGGTAACAGAAGGCTAAGGCATGATGTAACATCAGAATAGTGACTGCAGCTCTAGAGGTGACTGGAGGATAACACCCAATGTAACAGTAGAATAGTAACTGCAACTTTAAAGGTGACTGGAGGATGAGACATGATGTAACGGTAGAATAGTGACTGCAGCTCTAGAGGTGACTGGAGGATAAGACATGATGGAACATAAGAATAGTGACTGCAGCTCTGGAGGTGACTAGAGGATAGGTCATAACATAAATGTAGAATAGTGTCTGCAGCTCTGGAAGTGATTAGAGGTTAAGACAAAATGTAAGCATAGAATAGTAACTATAGCTCTTGAGGTGACTGGAGGTTTATACTTTATTTAACAGCAGAATAGTGACTAAAGCTCTGAAGGACACTGGAAGATAAGTCATGACATAACTGGAGAGTAGTGCCTGCAGCTCTGGAAGTGACTAAAGATAAGATATGATTCAACAGCAGAATAGTGACTACAGCTCTGGAGGTAACAGAAAGCTAACACATGATGTAACATCAGAACAGTGACTGCAGCTTTGGAGGTGACTGGAGGATAAGACACAATGTAACAGTAGAATAGTGACGGCAGCTTTAAAGGTGACTGGAGGATGAGACATGATATTACGGTAGAATAGTGACTGCAGCTCTGAAGGTGACAGGAGGATAAGACACAATGTAACAGCAGAATAATGACTGCAGCTATGGAAGTGACTGGAGGATAAAAGACGATTTAACAGCAGAATAGTGACTGCAGCTCTGGAGGTGACTGGAGGATAAGAAAAGATGTAACAGCACAACATTGACTGCAGCTTTGGAGGTGACAGAAGGCTAAGAAATGATGTAATACCAGAATAGTGACTGCAGCTCTGGAGGTGACTGGGGGATAAGTCATAAAATAGTGTCTGCAGCTCTAAAAGTGACTGGAGGATAAAACACGATGTCAAAGCAGAATAGTCAGTGCAGTTCTGGAAGTGACTGGAGGATAAGACACAATGTAACAGTAGAATAGTGACTGCAGCTGTGGAGGTGACTGGAGATTAATAATTTATGTAACAGTAGAAAAGTGTCTGCAGCTCTGGAAGTCACTGGAGGATAAGACACGAAGTAACAGCAGAATAGTGACTGCAGCTTTGGAGGTGACTGGAGGATAAGACACGATGTAACAGCTGAATAGTGACTGCAGCTCTGGAGGTGACTTGAGGGTAAGACAAGATGTAACAGCAGAAAAGTGACTGCAGCTCTGAAGGTGACTTCAGCATAAGACACAATGTAAGAGCACAATAGTAACTGAATCTCTGGAGAAGACTGGAGGATAATATAAGAAGTAACAGCAGACTAGTGAGTACAGCTCTGGAGGTGACTGGAGGATAAGTCATAACATAACTGTAGAATACTGTCTGCAGCTGTGGAGGTGACTGGAGAATAAGATATGAAGTAGCAGCAGAATAGTGATTGCAGCTCTGGAGGTGACTGTAGGATAAAGTATGATATAACAGCAAAATAGCGACTACATCTCTGGAGGTGACTGGAGGATAAGTCATAACATAAGTAAGTGTAGAATAGTGTCTGTACCTCTGGAGGATACGATGAGATGTAATAGCAGAATAGTATCTGCAACTCTGGAGGTGACTGGAGGATAAGATCTGATGTATTAGCAGAATAGTAACTGCAGCTCTGGAGGTAAATGGAGGATAAGACAAGATATTACAGAAGAATAGTGTCAGCAGCTTTAGAGGTGACTGAAGGATGAGACAGAATGTAACAGCAGAATAGTAAATGCAGCTCTGGAGGTTCAAGCTTTATGTAATAGTTGAATAGTGACTGCATTTCTGGAGGTGACTGGATGATAAGACACAATGTAACAGTAGAGTAGTGACTGCAGCTGTGGAGGTGACTGGAGATGAATATGTTATGCAACAGGAGAAAAGTGACTGCAGCTATGGAGGTCACTGGAGGATAAGAGATGAAGTAACAGCAGAATAGTGACTGCAGGTCTGGAGGTGACTGGAGGATAAGATGTGATATAACAGCAAAATAGTGACTACAGCTGTGGAGGTGACTGGAGGATAAGATCTGATGTATTAGCAGAATAGTAACTGCAGCTCTGGAGGTAAATGGAGGATAAGACAAGATATTACAGAAGAATAGTGTCAGCAGCTTTAGAGGTGACTGAAGGATGAGACAGAATGTAACAGCAGAATAGTAAATGCAGCTCTGGAGGTTCAAGCTTTATGTAATAGTTGAATAGTGACTGCATTTCTGGAGGTGACTGGATGATAAGACACAATGTAACAGTAGAGTAGTGACTGCAGCTGTGGAGGTGACTGGAGATGAATATGTTATGCAACAGGAGAAAAGTGACTGCAGCTATGGAGGTCACTGGAGGATAAGAGATGAAGTAACAGCAGAATAGTGACTGCAGGTCTGGAGGTGACTGGAGGATAAGATGTGATATAACAGCAAAATAGTGACTACAGCTGTGGAGGTGACTGGAGGATAAGTCATAAGTTAACTGTAGAATAGTGTCTGTGGCACTGGAGGATAAAATCTGACGTAATAACAGAATAGTGTCTGCAGCTCTGGAGATGACTGGAGGATAAAACACGATGTAACAGCAGAATAGTGACTGCAGCCCTGGAGGTAACAGAAGGCTAAAGGGTGCTTTACACGCTGCGATATCGGTAATGATATATCGTCGGGGTCACGTCGTTAGTGACGAACATCCTGCGCCGTTAGCGACATCGCAGCGTGTGACACCAAGGAGCAACGATCAACGAGCACAAAAACGTGAAAAATCGTTGCTCGTTGACACGTCGTTTCCTTAATATTGTTGCTGCTGCAGGTATGATGTTGTTCGTCGCTCCTGCGGCAGCACACATCGCTATGTGTGACACCGCAGGAACGACGAACATCTCCTTACCTGCCTCCACCGGCAATGAGGAAGGAAGGTAATGGGCGGCATTTTCCGGCCGCTCATCTCCGCCCTTCCTCTGCTATTGGGCGGCCGCTTAGTAACGACGCAGTAATGTCGCTATGACGCCGAACGCACCTCCCCCTTGAAGGAGGGATTGTTTGGCGGTCACAGCGACGTCGCTGACAAGGTATGTGCGTGTGACGCTGCCATAGCGATGATGTTCGCTATGGCAGCGAACACTAAATGTCGCACGTACAACGGGGGCGGGTGCTATCGCTAGCGATGTCGCAGCGTGTAAAGCACCCTTTAGACATGATGTAACATGAGAACAGTGACTGCAGCTCTGGAGGTGACTGGAGGATAAGACACAATGTAACAGTAGGATAGTGACCGCAGCTTTAAAGGTGACTGGCGGATGAGACAGGATGTAACGGTAGACGCAGCTCTGGAGGTGACTTGAACATAAGACAAGATGTAACAGCACAATGGTGACTGAAGCGCTGGAGATATTTAGCTATTGAATTAATCTATGCAACAGAGCCCCAACACCTCGTCACGGTATTTTCTTACGTTGGGGTCCCTAGCTAATGTGTGTCCTCACTTGCAGTTAAAAAACTTACCGTGTATGGGAAGTATCAGCAGAATAGAGAGTGCAGCTCTGGAAGTGACTGGAGGATAAGACACGATGTAACAGCAGAATAGTGACTGCTCCTCTGGAGGGGACTGGAAAAAAAGATATGATGTAGCAGCAGAAAAGTGATTGCAGCTCTGGAGGTGACTGGAGCATAACACAAGATGTAACAGCAGACTAGTGACTACAGCTCTGGAGGTGACTGGAGCATGAGACAGGATGTAACAGCAGAATAGTGACTACAGCTCTGGAGGTGACTGGAGCATAAGTCATAATATAATTGTAGAAGAGTGTCTGTAGCTCTGGAGGTGACTGGATGATAAGATCTGATGCAATAGCATAATTGTGACTGCAGCTCTGGAGGTGACTGGAGGATAAAATATATCATAACAGTAGAATAGTGACTACAGCAGCTGTGGAGGTGACTGGGGGTTAATACTTTATGTAACTGTAGAAACGTGACTGCAGCTCTGGAGATGACTAGAGGATTAGACATAATGGAACAGCAGAATTTAGAGGTGACTGAAGGATAAGACAGGATGTCACAGCAGAATAGTGACTACAGCTCTGGAGGTGACTAGAGGTTCATGTTTTACGTAATAGTAGAATAGTCACTGCAGCTCTGAAGCTGACTGGAGGATAAAATATAACATAACAGCAGAATAGTGGCTGCAGGTCTGGAGGTGACTGGAGGATAAGACGTAATGTAACAGCAGAATAGTGACTACAGCTCTGGAGTTGACTGGAGGATAAGTCATGTGTCTGCAGCTCTGAAAGTTACTGAAGGATAAGATCTAATTCAACAGCAGAATAGTGACTGAAGCTCTAGAGGTTAGTTGAGGGTAGGGTAATACAAGATGTAACAGCAGTGACTGAAACTCTGCAGATGACTGCAGGAAAAGACATTACAAAAAAGCAGAATAGTGTTTGCAGCTCTGGAGGTGACAGGAGGATTATAGACAATGTAACAGCAGAATAGTGAGTGCAACTCTGGAGGTGACTGAAGGAGAACATATGATTTAACAGCAGAATAGTGTCCGCAGCTTTAGAGGTGACTGGAGGATGAGACATGATGTAACAGCAAAATAGTGACCACAGCTCTGGAGGTAACAAAAGAATAATACACAATGTTACATCAGAATAGGGACTGCAGCTCTGCAGGTGACTGGAGGATAAAATTTAACATAACAGTAGAATAGTGACTGCAGGTCTGGAAGTGACTGGAGGATGAGGCTATGTCAGCACGCTGCGTTCCTGGTTTGACAAAAAAATGCACCCTCTGGCAGGCTTTGACAACTGTAAACACTGCGTTTCACAAAATTAACGCATGCGTTTTTGATGCGTTTTTGTCAGTGCGTTTTTTAAAGAAGTGAAATATGATAGGATAGGATAATTTATAGCTAGCTAGCATAGATAGATAGAAAAAATAGATAGATAGATAGAAAGAACATATAGAATAGATAGAAAGAACAGGTTGAATAGATAGCAAGAAATAACAGAAAAGCTTGATAGAGGGATAGCTAGCTTAGCCAGCTGTTTTTTTAATTTTTTGGGAAAATAAAATGACGTGGGGTTCCATCCATTTTTCTAAAACCAGCCAAGGTGCAGCAGACAACTGGGAGCTAATATTATTAGGGTGGGAAGGGCCATCGTTACGTGGCCCCTTCCAGTCTAAAAATAGGAGCCCACAGCCACCCCAGAAGTGGCGCTTCCATAAGGTGTGCCAATTCTGGCACTGGACCTGACTCTTCCCGTTGCCCTGGTGCGGTGGCAATCGGGGCAAGAAGGAGTTAATGGCAGCCCACAGAGGCCACTAAGTCCTAGATTAGTGATAGCAGTCATCTATGAGACCCCGTCCCCATCACTAATCTGTAAGTGAAAGTAAAGTTAACAAGCATGGTGGAGGAGTTGGTTTGCTCCTGTCCGACCAATGCTACTTTGCACCAATTCCACTGCCACCCACTGTTACTCTCCCCTCTTTCGAGGTGCACTTTGTTCGCATCATCCCCCTCCAACCTTCAACTGGCTGTCATTTACCGCCCTCCAGGGCCAGCCACCGCCTTTTTGGACCATTTCACCACCTGGCTACTACATTTCCTTTCCACCAATATCCACACCATCATTATGGGTGACTTTAACATCCCCATTGACACTTCCCACTCATCTGTCTCTAAACTTCTAACACTTACTTCCTCCTTCGGCCTCACCCAACGTTCCTCTGCAGCTACTCACAAAGATGGCCACACACTCGACCTAATCTTCACTCGCCTCTGTTCCCTATCTAACCTCTCTAAGGGGTACTTTACACGCTGCGACATCGCTGCCGATATATCGTCGGGTCCCATCGTTAGTGACGCACATCCGGCGCCGGTAGCGATATCGCAGCATGTAAAACAAATGAGCGACGATCAACGAATGCAAAAAGTGCAAAATCGTTGCTCGTTGACACGTCGTTCATTTCCATAATATCAGTGCTGCTGCAGGTACGATGTTCTTTGTTGTTCTTGCGGCAGCACACATCGCTATGTGTGACGCCGCTGGAACGGCAAACATCTCCTTACCTCCGTCCACCGGAAAAGGAGGAAGGAAGGAGGTGGGTGGCATGTTCCGGTCGCTCATCTCCTCCCCTCCTTTTCTATTGGGCGGCGGTTCAGTGACGCTGCTGTGACGTCGCTGTGACGCTGAACGAACCGCCCCCTTAGAAAGGAGGCAGTTCGCCGGTCACAGTGACATCGTAGAGCAGGTATGTGCGTGTGACGCTGCTGTAGCGATAATGTCCTCTACGGCAGCTATCACCACATATTGGCCGTGCGACGGGGGCGGGTGCTAGCGCGCTGGACATCGCTAGCAAATGCTCCAAGTACGCAACCCCCCTCCACAAACTTTCACACCCTCGTAGAAATATCAAACACTTTGATTTACACTCCCTTTCTCAGTCCCTTCTCCCTCTTGCAGACATTGCTTCTCTACAAGATGCAGATGCTGCTGCCACTTTATATAACACCACCATCTCTGCAGCTCTTGAATTGGCCGCCCCCTCACACACACCAAAACCTGTACAATCAACAGGCAACCGTGGCACACGAGTCAGACAAAAGAATTGAGACGGGCTTCCAGAATCGCTGAGCACAGATGGAAGAGGTCTCATTCCGCTGAGCACTTTGTCACATACAAACAGCCCTCACCACTTTCAAGTCTGCACTCACTACTGCAAAACAAACCTACTTCTCATCTCTCATATCCTCTCTATCTCACAACCCTTTTAACTCTCTCCTCCATCCCCCGCCACAACCTCCCTCTCCTCTCATCTCAGCTGAAAACTTTGCCTCTTTCTTCAAGCATATTGACAATTATCAGAGAAAGCTTTGGCCCACCACAGCCCCTCCTCACAACTACTCTGCCTTCTTCCTCCAAATCCAGCTTCTCCACCATGACAGAAGATCATCTTTCCACTAGACTCTGAAGATCACATCTCACCACCTGTCCGCTTGATCCACTCCCATCCCACCTCATCCCCAATCTCATCACAGTCTCCATCCCAACCCTAACCCATCTCTTCAACCTATCACTAACAACTGGTGTATTCCCTTCATGCTTTAAACATGCCTCCATTACACCCATCCTCAAAAAGCCCTCCCTTGACCCTTCCTCTGTGTCAAACTATAGCCCCATATCACTTCTCCCCTATGCCTCAAAACTACTGGAACAGCAGGTCCATCTTGAATTTACCTCATACCTCGCTTCCTGCTCCCTCTTTGATCAGCTACAATCTGGCTTCCGACCGCATCATTCCACTAAAACTGCCCTAACTAAAGTCACTAATGACCAAAGCCAAGTGACACTCCTCTGTCCTCCTCCTCCTGGACCTGTCCTCTACCTTTGACACAGTAGACTATTCCCTTCTACTACAAATTCTCTCATCTCTGGGCATCACAGACTTGGCCCTATCCTGGATCTCCTCATACTTAACCGACTGAACTTTCAGCATCTCCCACTCTCATACCACTTCCTCATCCCGCCCCCTATCTGTTGGGGTCCCCCAAGGTTCAGTTCTAGGACCCCTGCTGTTCTCCATCTACACCTTCAGCCTGGGACAACTCATAGAGTCCCATGGCTTTCAGTATCACCTCTACGCTGATGATACGCAGATCTACCTCTCTGGACCTGACATCACCTCCCTACTAACCAGAATCCCACAATGTCTGTCTGCTATTTCATCATTTTTCTCTGCTCGATTCCTAAAACTGAACATAGACAAAACGGAACTCATTATCTTTCCTCCTCCCCCCACCTGATGCATCCATCAATGTCAATGGCTGCTCACTTTCCCCAGTCCCACGTGCTCGCTGCTTAGGAGTAACTCTAGACTCTGCTCTCTCTTTCAAGCCACACATCCAAGCCCTCTCCATCTCCTGCCACCTCCAACTCAAAAACATTTCCGTGATCCGTGCATTCCTTACCCATGAAGCTGCAAAAACCCTAGTGCATGCCCTTATTTTCTCCCGCCTGGATTATTGCAACCTCCTGCTCTGTGGCCTCCCCTCTAACAGTCTTGCACCCCTAAAATCTATTCTAAACTATGACTCCCGACTAATCCACCTGTCCCCCCGCTACTCCCCGACCTACACGTAACCTTCGATCCTCACAAGATCTCCTTCTCTACTCCCCTCTCATCTCCTCTTCCCACCATCGCATCCAAGATTTCTCACGTGCATTCCCCATACTCTGGAATGCTCTGCCACAACATATCAGACTCTCGCCTACCTTGACAAGCTTCAAAAGAAACCTGAAGACCCACCTCTTCTGACAAGCCTACAACCTGCCGTAACCCTCAGTCTCATACAGCGCCACACGACCAGCTCTACCCTCACCTACTGTATCCTCACCCATCCCTTGTAGACTGTGAGCCCTTGCGGGCAGGGACCTCCATCCTCCTGTACCAGTCTGTGCCTTGTATTGTTTATGATTATTGTACTTGTCCCTATTTTGTATACCCCTTTCACATGTAAAGCGCCATGGAATAAATGGCGCTATAGTAATAAATAATAATAATAATAATAATAAATAAACACAAACACCCCAAAATCCTTTATTTGAAATAAAAGACCAAAAAGCGCCCTTTTTCACCACTTTATTAACCTCCCAAACACCCCTCCAGGCCGACGTAATCCACACGAGGTCCCACGATGTTTCCAGCACTGCTACATCCCTGTCCTGTTACAGCGAGCACCATAGCCTGCTAACAGCAAACAGTGGCGCGATGAGAATGAGCTCTGACATCAGTGCTGCGACACAGGGAGTAGTGCGGGGCCCGCAGCTGTGACGTCAGAGGTTCACCCGAGTTCATTCACATAGTGCGGCTGTCTCTGTGTTGTGACCTGATTTGCGGTCACAGGTGAAGAACTCCAGCTGTGATCGGAAATCACCAGAGTGACAGCACAGCAGATTGCGCTGCTCACTTCAGTCACTCGGTTGATTTGATGTCACAGGAGGACTCCAGCCGTGGCCGCGGGTAACCTGAGTGACGTCACCGCTGATAGAGCGACTCACTTCAGTTGCTGGATGGAGCCCGCAGTGAGCAGTTTTGTTCTATGGTGCTCGCTGTGAGTGACAGATGAAGCAGAAGTGGAAGTGTCGTGGGATCTTGTGTGGATTACATCGGACCTAGAGGGGTGTTTGGGAGGTTTAAAAGTGGTGAAAAAGGGTGGCTTTTTTGTCTTTTATTTCAAATAAAGGAATTTTTGGTGGTCGTATTTATTTACTTTCACTTACAGCTTAGTAATGAGGGGGTGTCTCATAGACGCCTGCCATAACTAAGCTAGGACTTAACGGCAGCTATGGGCTGCTATTAACTTCTTATTACCTCGATTGCCACCACACGAGCATTCGGGATGAGCCCGGTAAAGTCCAGGGACTGTCACATCTAATGGATGCGGCAATTCCGAGTGGCTGCTGGCTGATATTATTAGGCTGGGGGGCTTCCAATAACGTGGGTCTCTCCAGCCTGAGAATACCAGCCCCCAGCTGTGAGGCTTTATCTTGGCTGGGTATCAAAATTAAGGGGGAACGCAGGCCGTTTTTTTTAAATTATTTATTTTACTGTAGGATATAGACCCGCCAACCAGCGGTTGTGATTGGTTGCAGTCAGGCAGTTGTCACTCAGCGTGGGGATGCTTCTGACTGCAACCAATCATAGGTGCTGGTGGGCAGGGAAGCAGTGAATATGAAATAAGCCTAATGAGCTGGTGCAGTGAATACGAAATGAGGCTAATGAGAAGCCGCCACATTCAGTAGCAGGAGAGGCCATGGGAGCAGTGTAAACGTTGTGCTGGTGATTGGTGAGTATGAGGCAAAGAGAGACAGAGAGAGAGAGAGTGAGAATGGAGAAAAGTTGGTGACCTACGTTTTGGTTGACAAAAATGCATCCAAAAATCAACCAAAACGTGGTGCAAACGCACAACTAACATTTTGGTTGCATTTTGACACACCTCATTCATTTAAATGGGTGACAAAATGTGACCAAAACGCAATAAAGAAGTGACATGCTGCTTTTTTTAGGCAAAGATTTTGACAAATATTTGACAAACAAAACAATGCCTAAAAAAAAGCAACATGCGCATGGAAATTCTGACTTTTCTGTGGAAGCAAAAGCATGCAGTTTGTCACTGACACAGTGCAGTTTAAAAAGCAACCAATACACAAGAAAAAAACGCAACTGTAGAATAGTGACTGCAGCTCTGGAAGTGACTGGAGGATAAGGCTATATTCACACGCTGCATCTTTTACTGCATTTTTCGTGCATTTTTGACGTCACAAAGATGCACCTAAATGCATGCATTTCCTTCTCCCAGCAAAGTCTATGAGATTTCTATTTTGCTGTCTGCACAGTGCATCTTTTTTTGACTGCATCTTAGCTACGTTTTTGAAGACGCAGCCAAGATGCAGCATGTCAATTCTTTTTGCATCTTGTCCCTGCGTTTCAGAGGACTGGCAGAATAATCCCCCACTGACTCGAGGTCGGTGGGGGATTGATCTCTGGTATGTGGCTAGATGTCAATTCCCATAAAGTCAATGGGGTCCAGAATTTGGGGCAAAGGGGTAGGAACAAGCAATTCACACTTACCAAATCACCGATGCGACTATCACACTGCTCCCATGGCTGGTCATTCACTTCCCGGGCAGCTCATTACCTTCATTGAATATGCACTGCTTCCCCCGCCCACTGGTGGCTGTGACTGGTTGCAGTGAGATGCACTTCCAAGCTGAGTGACAGTTGTCTGACTGCAACCAATCACAGACGCCAGTGGGCGGGTCTATATCACACAGTACAATAAATAAATAATTTAAAAAAATGGCATTTGGCCCCCCCCAAATTTGATATCAGCCAAGATAAAGCCTCATAGCTGAGGGCTGGTATTCTCAGGCTGGGGAGACCCACATTATTGGGAGCCCCCAGCCTAAAAATATCAGCCAGCAGCCGCCCGGAATTGCCGCATCCATTAGATGCGAGAGTCATGGGACTTTACCTGGCTCATCCCGATTTTCCTGATGCGGTGGCAATCAGAGTAATAAGGAGTTAATGCAGCCCATAGCTGCCACGAAGTCCTAGATTAGTCACGGAAGGCGCCTACCCAAGACACCCTGCATCACTAATCTGTAACTGAAATAAAATAAACATAAACAACGAAATAATGCTTTATTTGGAATAAAAGACAAAACACCACTCTCTTTCACCACTTTATTAACCCCAACACAACCCTCCAGGTCCGACGTAATCCACACAAGGTCCTATGACGATTTCAGCACTAGTACATATCTGAAGCTCACAGCGAGTGCCATACAACAGGACTGCCTGCTGTGAAGTTCAGTCTGCAACTGAAGTGAGCCATGCACTCAGCGGTGACGTCACTCATGTTAGCTGTGGCAACAGCATGGCCACAGCCTAAACCTGTGACAGCAAATCACTTGAGTGACGTCCCAGTGATTGCGCTGCTCACTTCAATAACTTGGGTGATTTGCTATCATAGGTGGAGGACTCCAGCTGCGGACGTGGGTAACCTGAGTGAAGTCACCGCTGATCATGCGGCTCACTTCACTTGCTGAGTGGAGCTCACAGCGGGCAGTCATGTTGCATGGCGCTCGCTGTGAGCATCAGATGTAGCAGCACTGGAAGCATTGTGAGACCTCTTGTGGATTACGTCAGACCTGGAGAGTTGTTTGGGGGGTTAATAAAGTGGTTAAAGAGGGCGCTTTTTTGTCTTTTCTTTCAAATAAAGGATTTTTTTGGGCTGTTTGTGTTTATTTACTTTCACTTACAGATTAGTGATGGGGCGGGGTCTCATAGCCGACTGCCATCACTAATCCAGTGGCTGCTGTGGGCTGCCATTAACTCCTTATTACCTTGATAGCCACCGCACCAGGGCAACGGAAGAGCTGCTATTGTTAGGCTGGAAAGGGGCCAAATAACTATGACCCTTTCTACCCTAATAATATTAGCCCCCAGTTGTCTGCTGCTCCTTGGCTGGTTTTAGAAAAATGGGGGTGACCCCACATCATTTTTTTAAAAAAAATAAATCAAATAATTAAAAAAAAAAAAAATTGAGGGATCTATATTTTTCCTAACCAAGGTTTTCCAAACAGCTGATGGTTGCAAAACGCAGCAGCTGCTGTTCTTGTGCTGGACATGAAAAATGGGGGGGACCCCACGTCATTTTTTTAACTAAATTACAAAAAAAAACAAAAAAAAAACCAGCTGGCCAAAATAGCTATCCCTTAAGCTATTAAGCTATTCTGTTATTTATTTCTATCTATTCTATATGTTCTTTCTTATTATCTATTCTATATGTTCTTTCTGTTATCTATCTCTCTATTATCTGTTTTCTATTATGTATCTAAAAAAAACAACCCGATTCACACAGAATAGCTATAGACAATGATAAAATACATAATTTTATTAATTCAACATTAAAAAACCAAAAGACAGATAGAGGGGTAGATAGATAGGTAGATAGATAGAGGGATAGATAGATAGATAATAGATAGATAGATGAAAGATAGATAATAGATAGAGAGATAGATAGATAGAGGGATAGATAGAGGGATATCTAATAGATAGATAGATAATAGAAAGATAGATGAAAGATAGATAATAGATAGAGAGATAGATAGATAGAGGGATAGATAGAGGGATATCTAATAGATAGATAGATAATAGATAGATGAAAGATAGATAATAGATAGATGATAGATAGATAGAGGGATAGATAATAGATAAAAGAGGGATAGATAGATAGATAGATGATAGATAGATAATAGACAGCTAGATATTGCATATTACACTCGCTGCAGCGAGGCCCCTTTAACGCTGTGAACTTTCTATGACCTTTTTTTAAACCTGTTGTCAGGCCCATGACGTGTTCAGGGACATTCGCCAAACAGCTTCTGATTGGAGGTCACCGTTGGCGCGAACCGCAGGTCCTATATAAAGGCCGAGCTGACTGATAGGCCCTTGTGGGTTGTAGTTGGAGCGAGGAGAAGTCGGTGTTGTGCAGTTACGTTCTTGGATCTGAGGAGTTATCGTTCGTTCATCGGAGAATTTATCGTTCGTGGATCGGAGGAGTAATATGATGGAGAGGGGATTTCCAGACAGCGTTATGGAGAAAGAAATGAGGAAGATCGGCCGCCCTGGGGGCAGAGAGGACGGGAGTTCTGGTGGCGCGAGGTGTGGACCCCTGCTGGAGTGGAGCGGTGAGTAATGTGTTCTGTGTCGTGCTGTCTGTCCCGTCACTAGATGTGATCGTGTAAATCAGCGGTCTCAAACACGCGGCCCCCAGGCCCGTGCCCCTGTAGCATCGCGGCCGGTGCAGGGGCCGCAGTCACTGTCTGCGCTTTGTTAGATGAGTGTTTTGCCGGCGGCGCTGATATCTGAGTCACGGACTCTGCGCTCTCGCGCCGGCAAAACAATCATCTGACATAAGTCACTGACAGTGGCTGCGACCCCTGCACCGGCCGCGATGCTACAGGGGCACGGGCCTGGGGAGCCGCACGAAGCAGAGATGAGGCAGCCGAGGGAGCGCGGGACAGGTGAGAAGAATGGTGTGTGTGTGTGTGTGTGTATATGTGTGTGTGTGTGCGGGAAGGCACATTAACCCCTAAGCGACCTATGACGTACTGGGTACGTCATGGCTCCTTGGTACTTAAGGACCCATGACGTATCCAGTATGTCATGGCGAGATCGCGGCCCCGGTGGCTGCGATCACTTTGCATTGCAAATACCTTAGATTCGGGGAGGAGGGGAAATCAAGAGGGGTGGTTTCTCCTCCCCGGACCTATGGACGCCGGATGCGTTTTTTTGCACTGCGCCGGTTTGAGCAGTGCGGCTCAATCCAGCTCAAAAACCTATGCAACGGATGCGGTGAAAAAACGGATCCGTTACATAAGTTTTTCCATGCGGCCCTTCCGGTTTCTCACGGATGCGGCTTGATACTGAGCATGCGCAGTGCAAAAAAAACGCATCCGGCGTCCACAGGCATGCATTGTAAATGCGTTTTTTTCGCCACACAAAAAAGTGCCAGGCAACGTTCCATCTGGCGACGCATCGGCTAAATATGCCACATCCGGCAAAAAACGGTCACAATGCAAGGCCATGCGGCACAATACGGCGCTAATGCAAGTCTATGCGGGAAAAAATGCAACCGGCGGCAAAAAAAAAACCCGTTGCATTTTTCTGCAGAGCGCCGTATTGTGCCGCAGAGCAAAAACCGGATGTGTCAGTTTTTTGCAATCGGACACAATCCAGTTTATTAATTAGCAAACTTGTCCCAACTAAAGGCCCCGTCACACTAAGCAACATCGCTAGCAACATCGCTGCTAACGAACAACTTTTGTGACGTTGCTAGCGATGTTGCTGTGTGTGACATCCAGCAACAACCTGGCCCCTGCTGTGAGGTCGTTGGTTGTTGCTGAATGTCCTGGGCCATTTTTTAGTTGTTGCTCTCCTGCTGTGAAGCACACATCACTGTGTATGACAGCGAGACAGCAACAACTAAATGTGCAGGCAGCAGGAGCCGGCTTCTGCGGAGGCTGGTAACCAATGTAAACATCGGGTAACCAAGAAGCCGATATTTACCTTTGTTACCAGCCTCCGCCGCTCTCACTGCCTGTGCTGCCGGCTCCTGCTCTGTGCACATGTAGCTGCAGGACACATCGGGTTAATTAACCCGATGTGTGCTGTAGCTAGGAGAGCAGAGAGCCAGCACTAAGCATTGTGCGCTGCTCCCTGCTCTGTGCACATGTAGCTGCAGGACACATCGGGTTAATTAACCCGATGTGTACTGTAGCTAGGAGAGCAGGGAGCCAGCGCTAAGCATTGTGCGCTGCTCCCTGCTCTGTGCACATTTAGCTGCAGCACACATCGGGTAATTAACCCGATGTGTGCTGTAACTAGGAGAGCAGGGAGCCAGCGCTCAGTGTGCGCTGCTCCCTGCTCTCTGCACGTGTAGCTGAGTGCGCTGATAACCAAGGTAAATATCGGGTTGGTTACCCGATATTTACCTTAGTTACCAAGCGCAGCATCTTCCACGCGGCGCTGGGGGCTGGTCACTGGTTGCTGGTGAGCTCACCAGCAACTCGTGTAGCGACGCTCCAGCGATCCCTGCCAGGTCAGGTTGCTGGTGGGATCGCTGGAGCGTCGCTTAGTGTGACATCTCACCAGCAACCTCCTAGCAACTTACCAGCGATCCCTATCGTTGTTGGGATCGCTGGTAAGTTGTTTAGTGTGACTGGACCTTTACATCAAGGAGCATCACTCCACTTACACAATCTAAGGGGCACTTTGCACACTGCGACATCGCAGGCCGATGCTGCGATGCCGAGTGCGATAGTCCCCGCCCCCGTCGCAGCAGCGATATGTGGTGATAGCTGGCGTAGCGAAAATTATCGCTACGCCAGCTTCACACACACACTCATCTGCCGTGCGACGTCCCTGTGGCCGGCGACCCGCCTCCTTGTTAAGGGGGCGGGTCGTGCGGCGTCTCTGCGACGTCACACGGCAGGCGGCCAATCGGAGCGGAGGGGCGGAGATGAGTGGGATGTAAACATCCTGCCCACCTCCTTCCTTCCGCATATCCTACGGAAGCCGCGGTGACGCCGGTAGGAGATGTTCCTCGCTCCTGCGGCTTCACACACAGCGATGTGTGCTGCCGCAGGAGCGAGGAACAACATCGGACCGTCGCGTCAGCGTAATTATGGATTACGCCGACGCTGCACCGATGATACGATTACGACGCTTTTGCGCTCGTTAATCGTATCATCCAGGCTTTACACACTGCGATGTCGCATGCGATGCCGGATGTGCGTCACTTTCAATTTGACCCCACCGACATCGCACCTGCGATGTCGCAGTGTGCAAAGTGCCCCTCAGCCTTATCTCATGATTGTTACAATCAAAAGATACTCCGAGTGTATCAATGCACAATAAAGAATTCCATAAGCTTTTTTAGGATAAAACCCAAAACTTTATTAGGCAATCAAACATATAAATATTAAAATAAACAGGGAGACACACCTTGTTGAAGGACAGAAATATGCCACCGTTTTGAACACGCATCGGTATTTTCAGTCAGATAAAGCACAAGTATTGCAAATCGTTATTATTATTCTTTCATGTGTCAAACTATACCTGCACACTTGGTGATTAACAAATCACACTCACTGTGGTGGAATACGATAGTGATGCTGTGCATTTCTAGATGAACACCTTTATTCAGAGCATTGCCACTTGTGCTTCTGACTGTGCACATTGCAGCGTTTTCATCTGTGAATGATTGAACAACTTGGATGTGTGTCAAGACTGTTAATTACTTTTCATAATATATGTGTCTGCCCACATGTCTTATGGTGATGACAATATATAGTTTGATTATGATATTGGCGGTATATGTATACTCTTTACAGACAAAAGCCCTGATTTCATCTATTTTTATGGGCCAAATATAATATAATATACTTACCTATTTTGTTCAATCTGTGGGATTGTTATGAGCCTATAGGTGCATTGTATGTATATGCGGCTATTGACACACATCCATATTGTGGAGCATAGTATGCACAGGGCTTGAGCATGCTGACGGCAAGGCACCTATATGAATATAGGCTTATTATGCCAGAATAGCAATAACGAAGGGTGGAATTGCTGTCTGCAATGTTCATGTCTTGATAATTTTGGTTAAAATAATGATATCTTGCTACTAATAGTTTGACACATGAAAGAATAATAATAACGATTTGCAATACTTGTGCTTTATCTGACTGAAAATACCGATGCGTGTTCAAAACGGTGGCATATTTCTGTCCTTCAACAAGGTGTGTCTCCCTGTTTATTTTAATATTTATATGTTTGATTGCCTAATAAAGTTTTGGGTTTTATCCTAAAAAAGCTTATGGAATTCTTTATTGTGCATTGATACACTCGGAGTATCTTTTGATTGTAACAATCATGAGATAAGGTTTAAGACAATCCACTTTGTGCCTGGTGCGACGGATACGTCTCTGATTGTGTAAAAACTGAGGTGACGGATCCCATTTTTTTTTTCTTTGTTTTTAGGCTGAGAGAGAGAGACCCCACCATCCCCGCACATACACCGGCACTCCCCCCACCCACCATCCCCGCACATACACCGGCACTCCCCCCACCCACCATCCCCGCACATACACCGGCACTCCCCCCACCCACCATCCCCGCACATACACCGGCACTCCCCCCACCCACCATCCCCCCACATACACCGGCACTCCCCCCACCCACCATCCCCGCACATACACCGGCACTCCCCCCACCCACCATCCCCACACATACACCGACACGCACCATCACTGCACATACACCGGCACTCCCCCCACCCACCATCCCCGCACATACACCGGCACTCCCCCCACCCACCATCCCCGCACATACACCGGGACTCCTGCACGCACCATCCCTGCACATACACCGGCACTCCCGCACGCACCATCTCCGCACATACACCGGCACTCCTGCACGCACCATCACCGCACATACACCGGCACTCCCGCACGCACCATCACCGCACATACAGCGGCACTCCTGCACGCACCATCACTACACATACACCGGCACTCCCCCCACGCACCATCACCGCACATACACCGGCACTCCCCCCACGCACCATCACTGCACATACACCGGCACTCCCGCACGCACCATCACCGCACATACAGTGGCACTCCTGCACGCACCATCACTACAGATACACCGGCACTCCCCCCACTCACCATCACCGCACATACACCGGCACTCCCCCCACGCACCATCACCGTACATACACCGGCACTCCCGCACGCACCATCACTACACATACACCGGCACTCCCGCACGCACCATCACTACACATACACCGGCACTCCCGCACGCACCATCACTACACATTCACCGGCACTCCCGCACGCACCATCACCGCACATACACCGGCACCCCCCCACGCACCATCACCGCAAATACACCGGCACTCCTGCACGCACCATCACTGCACATACACCGGCACTCCCACACCCACCATCCCCGCACATACACCGGCACTCCCGCACGCACTGTCACTACACGTACACTGGCCCTCCCGCACGCACCATCACTGCAAATACTCCGGCACTCCCGCACGCACCATCACTGTACATACACCGGCACTCCCGCACGCACCATGACCGCACATACACCGGCACTCCTGCACGCACCATCACTACACATACACCGGCACTCCCTCACGCACCATCATTGCAAATACACCGGCACTCCCGGGGGAGTTAAAGGGGTTAACCAGAAGCACAATGTTATTAAAGATAATTTGTCTAATAGAGTAGATCTTACAGTATATGTAATGTGCAACTTTTACCTATTGTAGATTAAGGTGTCAGATCTGCTTTAGAATAGAATTTTGTTGCTTTAAAATATTCTAATTTAAAATAAATACTACCAAGTTTGCATTAAGAATATTTTATATTTTTTCTGTTTATAATTATTGTTTATAAAACAATGTGATCGGCAGTGCTGAATGGGTGTGGATGGGGAGTGGTTATGGGCGTGACTAGTTGTGAAATGGGTATGGTTAGGGGCGTGGCCTAAAATCGCCGTGGCGCACACATAGCGTGACACACAGTTTGGCCCTCTTTCCTTTCTTGGAAAGTTTGGAGGTATGTGTCTGTCCTCAGAAATAAAAATGGACCCCAAAATGTGTTGTGTAATTTCTGCCAATACCCTTGTGAAAATGAGAAAATTGGAACTAAAGCAAAATTTGTATGTCAATGTGTGTTTTTATTTTCACGGCTCAATGTTATAAAACTTTGTGAAGCATCTGGGGATTTATGGTGCGCACCACGTATCTAGATGAATTCCTTGAGGGGTTTAGTTTCCAAAATGGGGTCACTTGTGGGAGTCTTCACTGTTTGCACATCAGGGGCTCTACAAATGCAGCATGCTCTCTGGAATAGATAGCAAATTCCGCTCCATCCCTTCCAGACCCCACCTTGCGCTCGCACATCGTTTTTCCACTAAATATGCAGTATCAACATACTCAGGAGAAATAGGACAGAATTCTATGCTCCATATTATTTCTCCTGTAACCCTTGTGAAATGGAACAATTTTTTGCTAAATAAACACATTTTTGTGCGAAAAATTAAAATGTTAATTTAATGTTCAAAATTGCTTTAATTAGTGTGAAGCATCTAAAGGGTAAATAAGCTTCTTGGATTTGGTTTTGACTACTTTGAGGGGTGCAGTTTTTTAAAGCTGTCACGTTTAAGTATTTTCTGTCACATTGGCCCCTTAAAGTCACTCCAAATGTGAAGTGGTCCCTAAACAAAAAATTAGTTTGAGAAACTTTTAACCCATCTAGATTACTGAGAAGCAAATTGTTCCAAAACTGCTGCTGTTGTAAAGCAGATGTAAATGATGCTTATGACCTCACTGAGGAGAAGATGGAGAAATCTGACCGCCCTCGGATGGCAATGTGTCCCTCGCACCATAGACCTGAATGAGTCTTATCCGATTGAATGGCAAATTGTAGCCGGCACCAAGAGGTTCTGTCAGTAAAACAACAAATTGGGCCTCAGCACTGGCCCTCTGAAAAACGTTGGGCCGAGTGCTATTCAATAAAAAATCCGCTAGCACTCGTCCAGCTAATCCGGTGGCGTGAGCCCTTCCATCCAATATTGCAGTGTCTCAGCAACTTCAGGTTGGGCGACGTAAAACAGGAACAGAAATGAGGCCGAATGTAAAGATTGTATCTCATCAATATCTATGTCCACTTTAATTTTTAGGTATGAAGAAGAAAATAAAAGCCGGAAAAGATGGCGAGAGCAGACAGGAGGTAAGAAATCAATAAATAGCAACCAATGTATTTGTGTAAAAGGGGTTGTCTGTATAGATAGTCTGGCCGTATGTGAGTGATGATGTGACTGTGCATGTTGTCACCATTTCCAGGTTCCTCAAGTCGTTCCTTGCTGACTAGTCTCATCTGCCTTATCTCAATTCTCTTGTGATTGGTAGCCGGGGGTGAGGGACATAGTCCAGCACCCGCCTGACACGCTACAGAAAAGGGGTTTGCAGTGTGTGTTTGGGTTGGTGCTGTGGTGCGATACCTGAGTAACCGGGTACTTCTGGGCTGTCAGTCCGCTGCTGCTGCTGCTCCAAGGAACATGCTGCAGATTCACTCCCATAAGAATAAAGTCCACACTTGGGCCAGCTATAAAACACTTTGTCTTTACTGTCACCAGTGTCTTGGAAACACCAATCTTCCCCATAGGAGAGGCACACATATTTCACAGGCATTGTTTCACAGTTCAACATGGCTCTCCCCATCACGGCTGTTCTCAGGGTCTCACCGGCATGAGAGTTTCTTCTCTACACTTCACTGTTCTCTGAAAGGCTATCTTCTACCGGGTTGCATCCGAGGATCCCAATCCTGCAGTGACGGTGACTGTCTGAAGACTAAGAGGTACTTTGCACGTTGCGACAACGCTACTGCGATATCGGTGGGGTCAAAACAAAAGTGACGCACATCCGGTAGCGACGTCGCAACGTGTAAATACTAGGAGCGGAGATGAACGAGCGTGAAACAGTCAAAAATCGCTGATCTGTGTCACGTCGTTCATTTCCATAATGTCGGTGCGTCCGCAGGTAAGATGTTGTTTGTCATTCCTGCAGCGCCACACATCGCTGTGTGTGAAGCTGCAGGACCAACAAACATCTCCTTACCTGCATCTGCCGTCCACCGGCTATGCGGAAGGAAGGAGGTGGGCGGGATGTTTACATCCTGCTCATCTCTGCCCCTCCGCTTTGATTGGCCGGCCGCTTTGTGACGTCGCTGTGACGCCTAAAGCACCTCCCCCTTAAAGGAGGGTTTCCTCGGCAGTCACAGCGACGTCGCCGACCAGGTATGTGAGTGTAAAGCTGCCGTAGCGATAATGTTCGTTACGGCAGCTCGCACTACATATCACAGGTGCGACGGGGGCGGGTACTATCGCGCTCGGCATCGCTATCATTAGCTAGCGATGTCGCAGCGTGCAAAGTACCCCTAAGGTCCTTACAATAACCGCACTATTCACTTTATCCTTCTTGGCGCTATTCTAGTTCACGCTCTACTTCCAGGCTACCTCTCTGTAACATAATGCTTCAGTTCACCAGCTTCTGATTTCCTCCTGCCCAATGCTTCTGCCTGTTTCTCTACCGCTGCACCACTCAGCTGCTTCTTCACACCATCTCTGGCACTATCTGACTAAGGCTATGTCCGCATGTTGCATTATTTTCTTATGTATTGGTTGCGTTTTAAACTGCATTGTGTTATTTGACAAACTGCATGCGTTTTGCTTCCCCAGCAAAGGCTATGAGAAATCAGAATTTCCATCTGCACGTTGCATTCTTTTTGTCAGCGTTTATTTTGACATATATTTCTCAAAATCTTTGACCAAAAAAAGCAGCATGTTCATTCTTTTTGCGTTTTGGTCATGTTTTGTCACCCATTGAAATGAATAAGGTATGTCCAAAATGCAACCAAAATGTTAGCTGTGCGTTTCCACTGCTTTTTGGTTGCATTTTGTATGCATTTTTTGTCAACAAAAACGCAGGTCACCAACTTTTCTCCATTCTCTCTCTGTCTCTCTCTGTCTCTCTCCGCTTCATACTCACCATTTACTGGCGTAGGTGTCACGCTACTCCTGCAGCGCCTTTCCTCTGCTTCTGAAAGTGCCGACCGCTCATTAGGCTCATTTCATATTGACTGCTTCCCCGCCCACCGACGCCTATGATGGGGCGCGTCTGACTGCAACCAAATGCTGAGTGTCAGCTGTCTGACTACAACCAATCACAGATGCCGGTGGGCGGGTCTATATCATATAGTAAAATAAATAAATAATTAAAAAACAAACAAACAATAAATGGCGTGTGGTCCCTCTCCATTTTGAAACCCAACCAAGATAAAACCTCACAGATGAGGGATGGTATTCTCAGGCTGGGAGACCCACGTTATTGGGAGCCCCCTAGCCTAAAAATATCAGCCAACCGGAATTGCCGCATCCGTTAGATGTGACAGTCCCAGCACTTTACCCAGATCATCCTGATTGCCCTGGTGCGGTGGCAATCCGGGTAATAAGGAGTTAATGGAAGCCCATGGAAGCCTCTAAGTCCTAGATTAGTCATGGCAGGCGTCTATGAGACTCCCCCTCATCACTAATTTGTAAGTGAAAGTAAATAAACACTAACACAGAAAAATCCTTTATTTCAAATAAAAGACAAAAAAGCTGTTGCACAGCTTCTAGCTTCCCAGTTGCAGAACAAAGTTCACAGAGCAGATTACATGGGATAACAAGCTCTTTACTTCTGAGAGAACATGAGGTAATGATTTGCACAGTCATACAGCATTGCATCAGGAAGTGAAAAACGAAACCAGGAAGAAAAGAAAAGACTTTTTACAATACAGTGAGTAAGGAAACTTTACACAACATCGCCATCTACCGTTAGATCAGCATAAAGTCCTCCGTCACACATATACAAAGAAGTCCTCATCTGTTGCATATACCAACAAAAGCACTCTCTTTCATCACTTTATTAACCTTCCAACCTTCCCACCAGGTCGGACATAATCCACACAAGGTCCCACGACGCTTCCAGCACTGCTAAATCTGACCCTCACAGCGAGCGCCATAGAACAAAACTGCCCGCTGTGAGGTTCAGGCCGCAACTGAAGTGAGTAGCGCTATCAGCAGTGACGTCACTCAGGTTAGCTGCTGCCACAGCTGGAGTCCTCCATCTGTGACAGCATATCACCCGAGTGACTGAAGTGAGCTACGCAATCAGCGGTGCTGTCACTCAGGTGATTTCCGGTCACAGCAGGAGTCCTCCACCCGTGACGGCAAATCACCCGAGTGACTGAAGTGAGCAGCACGATCAGCGGTGCCGTCACTCAGGTGATTTGCGGTCATAGCTGTAGTCCTTCAGCCAGAATTGGTGCAATGTTAGGCTGGAAAGGGCCAAATAACGATGGCCCTTCCCACCCTAATAATATCAGCCCCAGATTGGCTGCTGTACCTTGGCTGGTTTTAGAAAAATGGGGGTGACCGCATGTCATTTTTTAAAAAGAAAAAAAAAAATCACTAAAAAAAGTGTGGGATCTCCTCTATTTTTCAGAACCAGCCAAGGTACAGCACACAGCTGAGGGTTGCAGCCCGCAGCTTCTGCTGTTCCTGTGCTAGATAAGAAAAATAGGGGGGCCCCAATTCAATTTTTTTTACCCCAAAAAATAAAAAAAACAGCTGGAAAAGCTAGCTGTCACTCTTTCGAGCTATTCTGTTATTTCTTTCTATCTATTCTATATATTCTTTCTTATTGTCTATTCTATATATTCTTTCTATCTAACTATTATTTTTATTTTTTTCTATCTCTTCTATCTATCAATTATCCTAATCTATCATATTTTATTTCTCCTTTAAAAAACTCACCCTGTCAAAAACGCATCCAAAATGCTTGCGTTTTGGATGCATTTTTTTTTGTCAAGCGCAGTGTTTGCAATTGTCAAAGTCTGCCAGAGGGTGCAATTTTTTTTGTCAAATCAAGAACGCAAGTTGCACACATACCCTTACTAACTCGGGAACTCCCAACCCCTATGCTATGAGGCCTGCTACACCAAAACTCCTAGTCCTGCATCTCTTGTGCAAGACTCCCTCCTAGCAAATAGGGAGCCCAATGCCACCTTGTCACAGCGACAGAATTGTGGCACAACTCACATAAAACTTACACAATATACATTGGCAATGCAGCGCACGATGTCTTCAGGGGAGTACTGACCATGGGTAACCCTCTTATATCCCTCCCCTCTTTAACCTTGGTCATTCCCGACCAACTGGGCATCTGAAAAACATAAAAGCATGCACACATTCTACACTTAAAACAGTATCAAAACATTTCTTGATTTAAACATGAGGACTGTGGCCAACAACAGTACCCCACTCAGTCCAAGGAAGCAGTCTCTTTGTTTGGGACTTTGATTACCCACAAAATTGTTTTGTCATTATCTCCCACCAACTGCAAAGTGGGGGGCATATTTCTTTAAGAAAAATTCATCCACAAAGTTCTGGGGGCACAAACTGAAAAACACTGTCCTGTTTCCTGACCTGGCCAGCACATCGGGTCATCCGTTTCACTTTTCCCTCCTCCATGCTGCACAGGATAGGGCTCAGTCTCTCAGGGGCCATGGACTTTTCCCCCCATGGACTTTGTCCTGAAACAGGACAGGACTAAGTCCAGGGGGCAACGTCCATAAACAGGACATGATTAGTCCACAGGGGCAAAATGGGCCAAGTCCATGAGAGCTGCAAGGGACTCCTGGGCCGAAGTCACAGTCTTCCTCCTGCCCCAAGGGCTGGCAGAGTTCCCAAATCCAGCAGGGGGGCGCAACATGTGCCGAGCTTGGATTGGGGGGAAACAAAAAAACACACAGTTCAGACCACGAGGGGTATTACAACATCCCTCCACAATAATCAAAAGCAAAAACCTGGCCTTGTCCGGCCGCGAGGGTTATCATATTATCCCTTGGCTCACACAGGGCAACATCTCAGCCCAACAGAGGCTCATGGCCTTTAAAGGGGTTATCCGGCTTAATTTGCTTTTTTTTTATTATTTCCCTATGGGGCTACATTGGGGCAGGTAAGTAGATAGAGACCACTTACCTGCCCTGCTGTCAGCCCCTCTCCCCCGGCTCAGAGCGGTCATGTGACCGCTCCTGCCGCGATTTTGCTGCTTCCGGTCATTTCATGTCTACATGGGCAGGGCCATGTTGACATGCAAATGTGGAAACAGCATGTCGCCTCCTTGCTGGGCTGTACAGTGCGATGAGCCCCGCCCCCCTTCCCTGCACCCTCCCACACATTCCCCCGCACCTCCCCCTGCACTGCTGTGGGGGTCCGTGACCTGGCGGCGGGGCCTGGCGGCAGCTGCCATGGTGTCAGCTCCAGCACCGGCCCCCCTGCTCAGGATCACACATTCAAATATACCGGCATCACAGATCACAGATGCCGGTACATTTGAAAGTGCTGATGAGAAGCAGCGCAGCGCTGCTTCTCATCTTGCACGCTGTCTGAACTCTCTTCAGCACAGCGGTGAAGTCACCACTGTGCTGATATGTCTAGAGCACAGACAGCGCGCGAACGTGCAGGAGCGGCGGGGACCGATGACGGGTGAGTATGTACTCCCTATGGGGTGGTGTGTGTGTGTGTGTGTGTGTGTATGCGGTGCACAGCCCGATGTGTGTGTGTGTGTGTGTATGTATGTTTGTGTATGCGGTGCACAGCCCGATGTGTGTGTATGCGGTGCAGAGCCTGATGTGGTGAGGGGTGCAGAGCCCGATGTGGTGTGGGGTGCAGAGCCCGATGTGGGGCTGTTATTTGCAATGCTGTAGTGTAGTGCGCTGCCCTGTAGTGCCCTGCCCTGTAGTGCCCTGCCGTGCAGTGCGCTGCCGTGCAGTGCGCTGCCGTGTAGTGTGCTGCCCTGTAGTGCGCAGCCCTGTAGTGTCCTGTAGTGTCCTGCCCTGTAGTGCTCTGTAGTGTCCTGCCCTGTAGTGTCCTGTAGTGTCCTGCCCTGTAGTGTCCTGTAGTGATCTGCCGTGTAGTGTGCTGCCCTGTAGTGTCCTGTCCTGTAGTGTCCTGTAGTGCGCTGCCCTGCAGTGTCCTGCCCTGTAATGTGCTGCCCTGTAGTGTCCTGTCCTGTAGTGTCCTGTACTGTGCTGCCCTGTAGTGTCCTGTAATGTGCTGCCCTGTAGTGTCCTGTCCTGTAGTGTCCTGTAATGTGCTGCCCTGTAGTGTCCTGCCCTGTAGTGCCCTGTAGTGTGCTGCCCTGTAGTGTCCTGTAATGTGCTGCCCTGTAGTGTCCTGTCCTGTAGTGTCCTGTAATGTGCTGCCCTGTAGTGATCTGTCCTGTA
This sequence comes from Anomaloglossus baeobatrachus, assembly GCF_048569485.1. Taxonomy (NCBI): domain Eukaryota; kingdom Metazoa; phylum Chordata; class Amphibia; order Anura; family Aromobatidae; genus Anomaloglossus; species Anomaloglossus baeobatrachus. Next base: position 25,316 of record NW_027445167.1, on the reverse strand, counting down.
GTGTCCTGTAATGTGCTGCCCTGTAGTGTACTGTAATGTGCTGCCCTGTAGTGTCCTGTCCTGTAATGTGCTGCTCTGTAGTGCCCTGTAGTGTGCTGCCCTGTAGTGTCCTGTAATGTGCTGCCCTGTAGTGTCCTGTCCTGTAGTGTCCTGGAATGTGCTGCCCTGTAGTGATCTGCCCTGTAGAGTCCTGCCCTGTAGTGCCCTGTAGTGTGCTGCCCTGTAGTGTCCTGTAGTGTCCTGCCCTGTAGTGTCCTGTCCTGTAGTGTCCTGTAATGTGCTGCCCTTTTGTCTCCTGCCCTGTAGTGCCCTGTAGTGTCCTGTCCTGTAGTGTTCTGTAATGTGCTGCCCTGTAGTGTCCTGTCCTGTAGTGTCCTGTAATGTGCTGCCCTGTAGTGTCCTGTAGTGTCCTGTAATGTGCTGCACTGCAGTGTCCTGCCCTGTAGTGTCCTGCCGTGTAGTGATGAGAGGTCAGTGCTGGGGCAGAATATACTGACAGGGAATGTGTGTGCAGGGGGCGGACAGAGGGTGCGGCTGGACACTGGGGTGGGGCTGGACACTGAGGCCGGGCGGTGCCAGCTGTGACTGGGAGGTTTTGCACAGGAAGTGGTCATGTTTGCTGGAGCTGAATGTAAACAAGAAGCTGCACAGAATAAAGAGATAATTCAAGAGGAACAAAAGTTAGAAAACAAAAAATAACAATGTAGGGGTGATTAATATGACAATACAGCACAGATTAGCTTAAACTCAAACATTTTTGTTATGTCGGACAACCCCTTTAACTTTTTCTCACAGGAGGGCAGTCGGGAACTGGCCTCCCCGTCCACAAACTGGCAATTTTTCAATTGTCCTCAGCCACTTCCAGCCTTCTTCTTTTCTGAGGTCAACCTCTTTTTACATGCATCAATTGTATTTGGGGACATCGGGCGTCGCCATATCCATGGGTTTCTCATCCGGTCGGCTCCATCCGGGTGCTCCTGCTTCCCCCGGGGTCCTCTCCAAGTACATTTGGTAGACTTTGTCTCCGGTGATGATCACCGAGGGGGCTGCTGCAGCCACTGCAAGGGATGGCGGATGTTCTGCCTGTTTCCGCGCCGGTCATTGGGTTGTCTGGTGCTCCCTCTGTTCTCTCAGGCCCGCCGGAGCCGCTGATCTAGTTGGCTCAGCAGCTACTGCTCTCTGTCGTTTCTCCATGCGCTCCGCCTCGGCCTCCGCAGGCTGTGTCACCCCGACCATGCACCATCCCTTTCGGCATTGCAGCTTTATAAAGGTGACCCTCTCTCCCACATAGAGGGTCCGCAGCCAGGAAAGGAGAGACGGCCTGGTCACCATGGCCCGGTTGACGTAGACCTGGTGACAGGTATACTCCTCCTCGATAAAGCCGTAGCCTTTGGTCCTAGTTGAAAGTGACTTCCCAGCCTGAGGAGCATTGGCAATCGAATTTGTGCCTTTTAGGACCGTCCTTCCAGTCCCGAGCCAATGCATCCGCCTGCATTCTCTCCCTCACAACTGCCTCCTAATCCTGCAGGGTCCAAGCTATCACCCAGTCACTTGGGGGCAGGGCTGCTGCTGGCACCTGCTCGCGTCAGGGCTCACTGCCAGGTACGTGGCTCATGGGTCTCAGCAGCATGTCTCTCCCCCTGCAGTATTTGGGAGCGGAGGCCTCCAACGGTGCGGCACCAGGTCGGAACCAGGGCACAATCGGTCCTACCTCTTCAAGGCCTGACTCCTCCTCCGACTTCAGCTCCATTTCTTCCAGGGCTGGCATGTCTGGATCATCTGCTGGGGCCTCTGTCTTTTTCTCCGGGGCTCAACCGGCCGCAGGGGCTGCTTCCACATCTTCCGGTTCCGCCATCGTCAGCCTGGCCCAGCAGTGTATTTTTAGTTCAGTGCGGACAAGACCCAGGGCGGGGTGCGCAGTGGCACCCCAGCTGACATAGATGAGTGACTCCGCTCATGAATCTGCCGGAGTTTTGCTCACCAACTGCTCCTGGAGTCATCAGCTGGATAATCCCCGGCAGCTCTCGTGGGTCTCAGGAATTCTCCGTATCTTCCTCACACAACTTTCTTTCTCCTTGACATCTCACAAAATGGCGCCAGCCGACTTAGTGACACACGTTTTGTGTCCTGGGGCCCGCCTCTTCTGGTGCCAGTGGCCTGCTGCGTCACTTGTCCATCTCGCCAGCCGCGCCCATAGCCACGCCCCTCGCTGACACTGGAGGTCACTCACCAGTAGGCGTTTCTTCGGTGACCACACCCCTCTCACCTGGGTGCATTCTGCTCCAGGACGGACCTCATCTTCAGTGCCTCCGCTCTTTATGGCTGCCACTCCTCCGGACCGAGTATGTTTTCGCACCATTGAGCGCTGTCGCCTCCCACGATGGGCAGGGTCTCTCTCCCTCTGGTCACTCGTCACCATCTTGGGGTCCACGCTGTCGTCCGCCATCTTAATTTTCAGTCTCTTTATAACACAGTCCATTCGTGGTGCCTGTTGCAGCCGCTTCGCGTCAGGTGTTCCACAAACCGCACCAGGGATTTTTATTTATTATTATTATTATTATTTATTTATAGAGCACCATTGATTCCATGGTACTGTACATGAGAAGGGGTTACATACAGAACACATATACAAGTTACAGTAGACAGACTAGTACAAAGGGAAAAGGACCCTGCCCTTGCGGGCTTACATTCTATAGGATTTTGGGGAGGAGACAGTAGGTGCGGTGTAGGTTGGGCGGCGGCTCCGCACGTTGGTCAGGCGAATAGCTGTCACTGCTGGGTTCCTCGTCGTGGCAGGTGCTATGGCAGGCAGGATGATGAAGCGGGTCCCTGGTGGATGATGAGGCTTTTATTGGCCGTTGGCACCTAAGCGCAGGGCAGTGGCGCTGGAAAGGTTGAGCCAACACAATCTCTGCTGGTTCAGGGTGTAGTTTACTCACAACTTCAGCTGCCAGCCTGGTCACACTGGTCACTGCCATGATGGGCTCAGGTTAATCCCAGATCCGGTCATGGGTGATCACTGGCATTGTGAAAGGAGAAGGAGAGAGTGAGTGTCCTATTTCTAGGGTGTCCCCCTCAGCAGTTAGGTACCCCTGCTGAGCTCCTGCTCCAACGCTCAGAGCCCAGTAAAATCCAAGTTTTCCAGAGAGATCTTGCCATAACTATGGTCTGGACTCAACTGTGTGAGTGTGTTGCGCCTTCCTCTACCACCAGTGGAACCCACCCCCCAGGTGGCTGGCTTCAGTGATCGGGAAGTCCCATAACCGTTATGACCACCCCCTTACTTGAGATAGATACAACACCTCACTTGAGGTGCAGTACCCTGTGGCGACCTGAACCTCAGGGGTGCCACACTTCCACCACACTCTTCCCTGGAATAAAGTGTCAGCAGTGACTTCTGTGCCCCTGATTGTCTTACTAGTGCAGTGTTGCCCCCAACCCCACCGTGTGCAGTTTTCCTTATGCAATCATTTATCCCCATGTGCCTCCTTCCCCCGTGCGCTGTCTTCCTAGTGCATTGTCACACCCCTATGTGCTGTTGTCTGCCCGCCATTATGCGGCCTTCATTGTGCTTTTTCTTCCCAGTGCGAGGAGCTAAGCGTCCAGACTGGCAGACACCAGTGGCGTCACCTGTGGGGCGACGCTGATGTCCTGTATCGCTGGGTATAATGACACTTCTCATTGCTCAGGACACTGGGGGAGACGCTGCACTAGGAAAACACCCAGGGAGACAGCAGTGACAGCGCTGCACATGAAACAAGTGTCACTGGTAAATCATTGTTTCAGGGAGGGGCAGACGCTGTGGAAGTGACACTGACACTGCTCCCCCCAATGCTTTGAGTATCCCAGCATGCACTGCAGTATTCAGACAAAAAATTAGGTAAGAAAAAAAACAAAGAAGCAGTTAGGGTAGATGGGGAAACGGTAGAACATTTTTACAGCCTAGTATATTAGAAAACAGCTTATATTATGGCACTAAATGTTTCAAAATTCCATGTCTGCTGGTGCGGTTTCTCTTTAAAACAATAAACCGTGCTCTACTCACTCTCCCTGGGTCCAGCACGGACTCTGCCGTTTTTGTTTGCAGCGTTAATGACACGTTGACAACCAGTCAGTGAGCTCAGCATCTTTTCTCACTGCAGACAACAGCAGCCAGCGGCAGAGATTCAGTGCTGGACCAGGGGAGGGTGAGTAAAAAGCTAGTGGTTGTAAAAACCTCTGCATCTGGGTAAGTGGGGGTGCTCTGAAAGTAGAAAACCTTATTAAAGTGGATTCCCAAGGAATTTATAATTATACCCTATCAACAAAATAGGAAACCACTTACTAATAGTGGAAAGTCCAAAGGTTAGTGGACAATGCTTTGGAAAACCCAGACAAAGCAATTAAGGCTGAACATGCACACCCCTGCTCCACTCATTGTCTATGGCACTGGTGAAGATATCTGAGCTCTTTATTGGCGATTTCCAGCAGTCCCATAGGCAATGGGCATTTCCACTATACCTGGACCACTGACATCTTTACACAATAATTCTCTACTCACGACAGATTTAACAGGCAACGTATTTCTTCACATGTCCAGAGGTATGGTGTCCATAATGAGGGATCTAGTGTCCAATGTGGGTATGAGGCCCCTTCATTCTTTCTTTCCTGACTACCGCAGTCCCGCAGGAGCTTGGCTTGGTTCTGAGCAATTGAAGAGTTTTATTAACTCCCTTTCACCACAAACAAACTTTTATAGGCCCTTGATGCCCTTTGAGTCTCTGTGTCTGGGGGGAGAGCCTATGGAAAACACCATTGCCCTGCTGTACAAAATGTTCCAGATTGAGTTGTCTGGACAGGAAGATGATGTCCCTTTCTTCTTAAAATGGGAGGTGGATTTGGGGAGACCCCTCACGCGTGAAGAACGCTCAAAAATATTACCCTTTACCCACAAGTCGTCGCTGGATGTAGCGTCACAGGAGCGGGGCTACAAAATAGTTTCTAGGTGGTATCACTGCCCCTCCAGAATTCATTCCATGTTCCCATCTGTCTCTGAAGAATGCTGGAGATGCGCAAACGATAGAGGCTCATACATCCACATGTGGTGGTCTTGTCCTCTCCTACAATATTTTTGGATAGACGTGTTTGCCCTTCTGAATAAAGTGTCATCCACTAGGTTTGAGCCGACGCCGGTACTGGCTTATCTATCCTTAAGCAATATCTCGATCGCCAACTTCAAGAGAAGTCTGTTAAGGCATTTTTTGACGGGGGCAAGGAGATTAATCCCAAGGTACTGGAGGCAGAACAAAGTGCCCTGGCGGGCTGAACTGGTGGCCGAGATTAACCAGATCTATAGGATGGAGGAGCTGGTCGGCCAGGCGTCGGACTCGGGGGAGCGAGTGTTCAGGCTGTGGGCTGTGGGTGCCGTGGATTATGTACAGAGAGACACCAGACCTGGTAATATGGCTTCAAGCCTCAGTTGGGGGCATGAGACCTCTGTGATTGTCCATTCCATAAAACAAAAGTGCCTGGGGCTGCACACGACCCAGACGAGACATCATCTTGGTCCTTCTTTTCTTTTTCCTCTCCCCCCTACATTTCTTCTTTTCTCATCTTTCTTTCCTCCTTGTACATTTTATGTTATGTTTACATAGTTAGCCCGGATTGCCATCTCAGAGACTTTGTGCATCTACTTTGCCTCCCCTTTCTAAACGAGGCTGCATACATTTTTGCATGGGGGGTGGATTATTGGTCACCCAGTGGGCATCATCTCCAAAACAAAGCTATTACATGGGTGATGATGGTCTGACCTGAAGTGTGTAATCAAAGGAATTATTATGCAAGTAGAAAAGTGTTGTATTACTTATTACCTCCAAGATTTGAGTTATTCTACTCTATATCATATGTTGCCTATCCTATAACTTGTAAACCTGTTCTTTATTTGAATAAAATCTGCTTTACACAAAAAATATACACATATTTGCTATTGCTGCGTTCAGAAATGCCCAATCTATCAAAATATAAAATCAATTAATCTGATCGGTAAAGAGCACAGGGAGAAAAAAAATTCCAAACACCAAAAGTATGTTTTTTGGTCTCTACAACATTTCATTAAAATGCAATTACAGGCGATCAAAACTTCGCATCTACCCAAAAATAGAATAATTAATAACGTTAGTTCAAGACACAAGAAATAAGTGGTTGTTGAGGACCAGATCCCGAAAAATGAGAATGCTACAAGTCATGAAAAATGGCGCAACCCTCCCCCCCCACCACTCAGATAAAAGTAGAACTATACATGTTTGTTATCTACGAACTCGTGCTCACCTAGGGAATCATACTGTCAGGTCAATTATAACATAAAGTGAACACTGTAAGTTAAAAAAAAAACACCGAAAAGCAATTGTGCAATTGCACTTTTTTTTTTTTTGCAATTTCACCGCACTTGGATTTTTTTTCAGTCTTCCAATACAACATGGGCAGAATGGTGTTACTCAAAAGTGCAATTCGTCCCGCAAAAAAAACCAAGCCCTCATATAGCTATATTGACAAAAAAATACAAAAAGTTATGGCTCTTGGAAGTAGAGGAGGAGAAAAAAAATGGAAAACCGGCGGGTGGTGAAGGGGTTAAAGAGAGCACAGAAAATCCAAAGCAAAATTGGGATAGGCGGACACCGCTAAAGACACGGCCTTACAATTTATATATAAGGGACTGGAGGGAGGTTTAGTTCTGATGGCCATTTTATGAGCTATGAGGCTGCACACAGAAAGGTGAGCAAGATGGCACTTATAAAAATTGTTCTTCATCAAACTCTGTTCTCCCAAATGAAATGTGTTGGAGGAGAGCAGCAGAACCAGCAACATAATTACTGGAAGTGGCCCAGGACAGAAGAGTGGCTTTATTATCGGAAGGGGGCAAGTATGGGGTGGAAGGGCATTATTATAAGTGGGGGCCCAGGACAGGAGGGGGGGAGGGTATTTTAAGAGGGTGCCCAGGAGAGGGCATTATTATATGAAGGGGCCCAAGATGGAGTGTGGGGGGGGCAATATTATAAGAGGGTGCCCAGGACGGGATTCGGGGAGGCATTATTATAAGAGTATCCATGAGAGTAGGGGGCACTATTATAGGGTGGGGGACATTATTATAAGAGGGTGTCCAGGAGAGGAAGGGGCCCAGGACGGAGTGGGGGGACATTATTATCAGTGGGTGCCCAGGAGAGGATGGGGCATTATTATAGAAAGGGGCCCAGTATGGGGTTGGGGGGGTATTATTATAAGAGGGTGCCCAGGAGAGGAAGGAGCCCAGGACGGAGTGGGAGGACATTATTATGAGGGTGCCCAGGAGAGGAGGGGGCATTATTGGAAGGGCCCAGGATGGGTGACAATTACTATATGGGGGAGAATGAGGAATGTTGATTGCTTTATGAGAAGTGGGGATTTTAATCCCTTCACCCCCGGGCGATTTTTCATTTTTGTTTTTTTCTCACCTTCTGAGAGCCATAACTTTATTTTTTTTCCCCATCAGTATTGCCATAGAAGGGCTTATTTTTTTGCGGAACAGTTTGTACTTTTGAATGACCTCATTTATTTTACCATGTAGTGTACTGGAAAACAGGAAAAAAAATCCCAAATGTGGAGAAATTGTGAAAAGAAGGGAATTTTGTTACTTACCGTAAATTCCTTTTCTTCTAGCTCTTATTGGGAGACCCAGACGATTGGGTGTATAGCACTGCCTCCGGAGGCCACACAAAGCAATTACACTAAAAAGTTTAAGGCCCCTCCCCTTCTGGCTATACACCCCCAGTGGGATCACTGGCTCACCAGTTTTAGTGCAAAAGCAAGAAGGAGGAAAGCCAATAACTGGTTTAAACAAATTCACTCCGAGAAACATCGGAGAACTGAAAACCGTTCAACATGAACAACATGTGTACCCGCAAACAAACCAAAAATCCCGAAGGACAACAGGGCGGGTGCTGGGTCTCCCAATAAGAGCTAGAAGAAAAGGAATTTACGGTAAGTAACAAAATTCCCTTCTTCTTCGGCGCTCTATTGGGAGACCCAGACGATTGGGACGTCCAAAAGCTGTCCCTGGGTGGGTAAAGAAATACCTCATGTTAGAGCTGCAAGACAGCCCTCCCCTACGGGGAGGCAACTGCCGCCTGCAGGACTTTTCTACCTAGGCTGGCGTCCGCCGAAGCATAGGTATGCACCTGATAATGTTTGGTGAAAGTGTGCAGACTCGACCAGGTAGCTGCCTGGCACACCTGTTGAGCCGTAGCCTGGTGTCGCAATGCCCAGGACGCACCCACGGCTCTGGTAGAATGGGCCTTTAGCCCTGACGGAACCTGAAGCCCCGCAGAACGGTAGGCTTCAAGAATTGGTTCTTTGATCCATCGAGCCAGGGTGGCCTTAGAAGCCTGCGACCCCTTGCGCTTACCAGCGACAAGGACAAAGAGTGCATCCGAACGGCGCAGGGGCGCTGTGCGGGAAATGTAGATTCTGAGTGCTCTCACCAGATCTAACAAATGTAAATCCTTCTCATACCGATGAACTGCATGAGGACAAAACGAAGGCAAAGAGATATCCTGATTAAGATGAAAAGAGGATACCACCTTCGGGAGAAACTCCTGAATGGGGCGCAGCACTACCTTGTCCTGGTGGAAGACCAGGAAGGGAGCCTTGGATGACAGCGCTGCCAGCTCAGACACTCTCCGAAGAGATGTGATCGCTACCAGAAAAGCCACTTTCTGTGATAGCCTAGAAAGTGAAACCTCCCTCAGAGGCTCGAAGGGCGGCTTCTGGAGGGCAACTAGTACCCTGTTCAGATCCCATGGATCTAACGGTCGCTTGTACGGGGGTACGATATGACAAACCCCCTGCAGGAACGTGCGCACCTTGGAAAGTCGAGCTAGACGCTTCTGAAAAAAGACAGATAGCGCCGAGACTTGCCCTTTAAGGGAGCCGAGCGACAAACCTTTTTCTAACCCAGATTGGAGGAAAGAAAGAAGGATAGGTAATGCAAATGGCCAGGGAGACACTCCCTGAGCAGAGCACCAGGATAAGAATATCCTCCACGTTCTGTGGTAGATCTTAGCAGACGTGGGCTTCCTAGCCTGTCTCATGGTGGCAACGACCCCTTGGGATAAGCCTGAAGACTCTAGGATCCAGGACTCAATGGCCACGCAGTCAGGTTGAGGGCCGCAGAATTCCGATGGAAAAACGGCCCTTGGGACAGTAAGTCTGGTCGGTCTGGCAGCGCCCACGGTTGGCCGACCGTGAGATGCCACAGATCCGGATACCACGCCCTCCTCGGCCAGTCTGGAGCGACGAGTATGACGCGGCTGCAGTCGGATCTGATCTTGCGTAGCACTCTGGGCAAGAGTGCCAGAGGTGGAAACACATAAGGGAGCCGGAACTGCGACCAATCTTGCACTAGGGCGTCTGCTGCTAGAGCTCTTTGATCGCGAGACCGTGCCATGAAGGTTGGGACCTTGTTGTTGTGCCGAGACGCCATTAGATCGACGTCCGGCCTTCCCCATCGGCGACAGATTTCCTGAAACACGTCCGGGTGAAGGGACCATTCCCCTGCGTCCATGCCCTGGCGACTGAGGAAGTCTGCTTCCCAGTTTTCTACGCCGGGGATGTGAACTGCGGATATGGTGGAGGCCATGGCTTCCACCCACATCATAATGCGCCGGACTTCCTGGAAGGCTTGCCGACTGCGAGTCCCGCCCTGGTGATTGATGTATGCCACCGCTGTGGAGTTGTCCGATTGAATTCGGATCTGCTTCCCTTCCAGCCACTGCTGGAAGGCTAGCAGGGCAAGAAACACCGCTCTGATTTCCAGAACATTGATCTGAATGCTGGACTCCTGCTGAGTCCACGTACCCTGAGCCCTGTGGTGAAGAAACACTGCTCCCCACCCTGACAGACTCGCGTCTGTCGTGACCACCGCCCAGGACGGTGGTAGGAAGGATCTTCCCTGTGATAAGGAGGTGGGAAGAAGCCACCACTGCAGAGAGTCCTTGGCCGTCTGGGAAAGGAAGACTGTCCTGTCCAGGGATTTTGACTTCCCGTCCCATTGGCGGAGAATGTCCCATTGAAGTGGACGCAGATGAAACTGCGCAAACGGAACCGCCTCCATTGCCGCCACCATCTTCCCGAGGAAGTGCATGAGGCGTCTTAAGGAGTGCGACTGACTCTGAAGGAGAGCCTGCACCCCTGTCTGTTGTGACCTCTGCTTGCTCAGCGGAAGCTTCACTATCGCTGAGAGAGTATGAAACTCCATGCCAAGATACGTTAGTGATTGGGTCGGTGACAGATTTGACTTTGGGAAGTTGATGATCCACCCGAACGCCTGGAGAGTCTCCAGTGCAAAATTCAGGCTGAGTTGGCATGCCTCCTGAGAGGGTGCCTTGACCAATAGATCGTCCAAGTAAGGGATCACAGAGTGTCCGTGAGAGTGCAAGACTGCTACCACTGCTGCCATGATCTTGGTGAACACCCGGGGGGCTGTCGCCAGACCAAATGGCAGAGCCACGAACTGAAGATGTTCGTCTCCTATCACGAAGCGCAGAAAGCGTTGGTGCTCCGTAGCAATCGGCACGTGAAGATAAGCATCCTTGATGTCTATTGACGCTAGGAAATCTCCTTGGGACATTGAGGCAATGACTGAGCGGAGGGATTCCATCCAGAACCGCCTGGCGTTCACATGCTTGTTGAGCAGTTTTAGGTCCAGAACGGGACGGAAGGAGCCGTCCTTTTTTGGAACCACAAAGAGGTTGGAGTAAAATCCTCGGCCCCGTTCCAGAGGGGGGACAGGGATCACGACTCCTTCTGCTCTTAGAGAGTCCACCGCCTGCAGCAGGGCATCTGCTCGGTTGGGGTGTGGGGAGGTTCTGAAGAACCGAAGTGGAGGCCGAGAACTGAACTCGATTCTGTACCCGCGAGACAAAATGTCTGTTACCCACCGGTCCTTGACCTGTGACAGCCAAATGTCGCAAAAGCGGGAGAGCCTGCCACCGACCGAGGATGCGGAGGGAGGAGGCCGAAAGTCATGAGGTAGCCGCCTTGGAAGCGGTTCCTCCATTTGCTTTCCTGGGGCGTGAGTGAGCCCGCCAGGAATCTGAGCTCCCTTGTCCTTTCTGAGTCCCTTTGGACGAGGAGAATTGGGGCTTGCCCGAGCCTCGAAAGGACCGAAACCTCGACTGCCACTTTTTCTGTTGAGGTTTACTTGCTCTGGGCTGTGGCAAGGAAGAGTCCTTACCCTTGGACTGTTTTATGATTTCAGCCAATGGCTCACCAAACAGTCTGTCTCTAGATAATGGCAAGCTGGTTAAGCATTTTTTGGAACCAGCATCTGCTTTCCAGTCCTTTAACCATAAGGCTCTGCGCAAAACCACAGAATTGGCGGCCGCCATAGAGGTACGGCTCGTAGACTCTAGGACAGCATTGATAGCATAGGTCGCAAACGCAGACATTTGCGAAGTTAGGGACGCCACCTGTGGTACTGCTGGATGCATGATAGCATCCACCTGTGCTAAACCCGCTGAAATAGCCTGTAGTGCCCACACGGCCGCGAATGCTGGAGCAAACGACGCGCCGATAGCTTCATAGACAGATTTCAACCAAAGGTCCATCTGTCTGTCATTGGCATCTTTAAGTGAAGCGCCATCTTCTACTGCGACTATGGATCTAGCCGCCAGCTTGGAAATTGGGGGATCCACCTTTGGGCACTGGGTCCAGCGTTTGGCCACTTCAGGGGGAAAAGGATAACGGGTATCCTTAGAACGTTTAGAGAAACGCTTGTCTGGATGAGCGTCGTGCTTTTGGATTGATTCTCTGAAGTCAGAGTGGTCCAAAAAAGCACTTAATTTACGCTTGGGATACAGGAAATGGAACTTCTCCTGCTGTGCAGCTGCCTCCTCTGCAGAAGGGGCTGGGGGGGAAATATCCAACAGTCTATTAATCGCCGATATAAGGTCATTAACCATGGCGTCACCATCAGGGGCATCCAGATTGAGAGGGGCCTCAGGATTAGACTCCTGATCACCGTCCTCAGTCTCATCACAGAGAGACTCTTCTCGCTGAGACCCTGAGCAGTGTGATGACGTCGAGGGTCTTTCCCAGCGAGCACGCTTAGGCTGCCTGGGACTGTCATCTGAGTCAGAGACTTCAGCCTGTGATGCTTGAGACCCCCTTGAAGTACGGATTAGTTCCAACTGAGGGGGACCAGTGAGCATAGCCACAGCGGTGTCCATAGTCTGAGGAACTGGCCTGGCCTGCAAGGTCTCCAGGATCCTTGTCATAGCCTCAGACATTTTATCAGCAAACACTGCAAAGTCTGTCCCCGTCACCGGGGCAGGGTTCACAGGCGTCTCTGCCTGGGCTACCACCACAATAGGCTCTGGCTGGCGAAGTGCCACTGGGACTGAACATTGCACACAATGTGAATCATTGGAGCCTGCTGATAGATTAGCCCCACATGCAGTACAAACAGTGTACACAGCCCGTGCCTTGGCAGCCTTGCGTTTTGCGGATGACATGTTGCTGCGTCCTCAGAGCAGTACAGAGTGTCCAGACAGAAGCGACCTTACAGTGCACTATATAAATATATATATATATATATATATATATATGGTACCAATAAAGAAGTACACTAATATATCACTGAGGCACTAGTGGGGCCTGCACTACTGTGCAGCTTACCACCCGCTTAGGAGCGGTGTGTGGTCGCCAGAAATCCCTCTAGTCTGGGTCTCCCAGAGCCTGCTGCCTCCTTCCAGCCAGATCGCATGTGTAATGGCTGCCGGCGTCCTTGTGGAGAGGGGGGGCGGGCCCTGGGCGTACACCGACGAAGAGCGGGAAGTCTGCTTCCCCTTGTGCCTAGTGAGAGGGCTGGAGCATGTAAATAAGGCTCCAGCCCTCGGCGCAGCCATTGAGCAGCGTCTCTCCCCTACCCTGATTGACAGGGTGGGGGCGGGAACGAAGCGGCGCTAGGCCGCAGAAGCCGGGGGCTAAAGTTAAAAACGCCGCCGCCGTACAAGCGCGGTCGGCGCCAAGCCCCCGGCGCACTACAAGTCGCAGCTGCGCCGCCGCTCTAGGAGCGGTCGGCGCAGTAGTTCCCAACATACAATCGTCACTCAGCAAAGCTGCAGTGACCTAACCCCCAGCGTACAGCGCCACTGTCCCCGGCGCACTATAACGCTCAGCAAGCCCTGAGAGTGTCCGTGCCTGCCGGGGACACAGAGTACCTGAAGTTGCAGGGCCATGTCCCTGAACGGCACTCCCGCTCCCAATCCAGCAGGTTCTATGGGTCTGTGGATGGAGCCCGGCCCCAGGGCTTGGGGGCCGGCAGGATCCCACTTCCACAGAGCCCCTCAGGGGGATGTGGAAGGAAAACAGCATGTGGGCTCCAGCCTCCGTACCAGCAATAGGTACCTCAACCTTACAAGCACCATCACGGGTGAGAAGGGAGCATGCTGGGGGCCCTATATGGGCCCTCTTTTCTTCCATCCGATAGAGCCAGCAGCTACTGCTGACTACAAACAGTGGAGCTATGCGTGGATGTCTGACCTCCTTCGCACAAAGCAGAAAACTGGTGAGCCAGTGATCCCACTGGGGGTGTATAGCCATAAGGGGAGGGGCCTTACACTTTTTAGTGTAATTGCTTTGTGTGGCCTCCGGAGGCAGTGCTATACACCCAATCGTCTGGGTCTCCCAATAGAGCGCCGAAGAAAAGGGAAATTCCACAATGGTGTGTGGTGTTTTTTTTTTCTCCTTCCACTTGTTAACTATATAGGAAATCTGATCTAGCAGTATTATTCCCTAGGTCAGTACACATTTGTAGATACCAAACATGTATAATATTAGTTTTTATCTAAATGGTTAAAAAAATTCAGAAGTTTGTTCAAAAAAAGAATTGCGCTTTTGTTGCAATTTTCTGAGACCCGTAGCGTTCTTATTTTTCAGGATCTGGGACCCAGTGATAGTTTATTTTTTGCGCCTTGAGCTTATGTTTTTAATTTATTCCATTTTCAGGCACATGTAATGTTTTCATTGCCTGTAATTGTACCGCCCCGCGAGCTCGGCCGGCCGCCGAGCCGCTCGGATCCGTGCTCGTACGGTGGGTGGCTCGAGCTCCTCACGGACCAGGGGGTCACGTCGCTCTGCAAGGGGGTTGGCGCTACACGTGGGGACTTCGGTGGGGAGTTCCACGGCTGGGGCCGCGGTGGTTGGTAGGGGATTTAAGTTTGTGACGCCGCTCACGGGTTGTGGTGAAGGGATGGACACCACCACTGCCATTGACTAGGCCTCCCGGGGACGGTGTTGCGCAGCTTGGTGTTGACCCCTCTGTGAGTAGGGGAGTGATGGTCCCGGGGGCCCGAGGGAAGGTGCTGAGGCGATGGAGATGGGCGCGTGCTGGGTGCTGGTGTGGTACGGCGCGGTGCGCGGCCCGAAGGCACTGGTGTACTCACTATGACACAGTACACTGGAGTCTCTGGTAAACCAAACGAGGTGATGAACAGTGCCTGCAGCCGGCTGCAGCTTCTCCCTTAACAGGTTGGTGGTTTCCACCTTTCTCCTGCACCTTTATAAAAACGGCAAGACCAGAAGCAGAGCTCGTAGTGTAGCAGCAGGAAGACATCTTACCTATCGCAGCATAGTGTATCCTCCGCTGCCACCAATGGTTTACATCCGGCCAGTATATATAGTCCCTCTCTCTACCCTGTCCCTGGGCTCCCTCCACATATTCACCTCCACTATGCTGCGATAGGTAAGATGTCTTCCTGCTGCTACACTACAAGCTCTGCTTCTGGTCTTGCCGTTTTTATAACACAATGTCCTTATGTTATTGCAGGCATTTCTCTGGTGCTCTCACCATTAGGTATGTTCTTCTTTTTCCCTTTTCCCAACATTAGTCACACATCCTCTTACTTAGGCTATTTCTCTATTCCAGTACAACAAGTCCTCACGCATTGTGTGGTTTACCTAACATACCACGTATGATTGGTTATCATACTACATATACTCAGGTCGCCACTTATTGGTATTTATCCCTTATAACAGACCTATCTATGTTTCAATTTCTCCACCACATCATCACAGATTATCACCTTTGTTATTCATAAAGCAGCATCTATCCATCTCTTCATCTACCTATGTGAGCCCTATCTACACTATATGACAGTATTCTACTGGTATGTATCCAATATTTATGCCCTGTTCTCTTTGCTATTATATCAGCTCTTTATTCCAATTACCTATTCCTCATGAACTATCACTTCTCCTCCTCCCTCTCCCCTTTTTTCACAGTAACATATATTCTTCCATTCCAAAGTGTTCTCCTTGACTACTCACATGTAAGTTATACCATGCTCTATCCTTATTGACATTTTTCCGCCCTTACCAGCTATAGTCCTCTGTATATTATATATCTCTTTCCTTTCTCAGACTTCACTTTAACTTTCTGGCCTCCAAGGTGCTACTAGGAACTTTTCCCTGAACTTCATAAATACGGGTATGTCTCTCAGATCCCTCCCCTTTCCCCTCTTGCTCATTTTTTCCCTTGAGCCTTCCTGTTCTCCCTTCCTTCTTTCTCTTCTTCCGTTTCTTCCCCCTCCTTTCCTCCCTTTTTTTCCTCTCTTCCTTTTCTTTCCCCATCTTTCCTCTCCCCTTCCTTTCTTAATTTACAATTCTCTTATTCTACTCACATCTTATACGGCTGTATATATCCTCACCACTTCTTAACATTCACATTGCGACACCTTCCCCTTCCTTTCACATCTCCCCAATAGGTAATATGTTGTTTTCTCATTTTTTGACACTTGATGCCTTGTCATGATGTAATTGTAAATCATTTCTTGTTTTTTCTTTTTTGTATCATGCATGTCCCAGTACTTATCTGTCCCTGATGAAGGCTCTTGTGCGAGCCGACACGTCGGGCAGTACCGTTTAATTGTGAAAATAAAAATCATCCAAGCATACCATACCTGGATTGTCCAATTTCTCTTGTACTGTGTGCCGGGGTCCTTCCTTACTTTAAACAATATGGGACAACCCATATGATGATGTCATGTCTTTGGAAGCGTCTGATTTATTATTTCTGGTTTATTGGCAACATCTGAGTTAATTAGAGACACATCTGTGGATGTATATTCATATACACCTGAAACACACTGCTTCTTTGTGTAGCATGATGGGAAAGTCAAAAGAAATCAACCAGGATCTCAGGAAGAGAATTATGGACTTGCAGAAGTCTGGTTCATCCTTGGGTGCAATTTCCACATACCTGAAGGTGCCTCGTTCATCTGCACATACAATTATACGCAAGTACAAACAAGATGGGAATGTCCAGCCATCATTCCGCTGAGGAAGGGAACAGGTTCTGTGTACCAAAGATGAACATGCTTTGGACAGACATGTGCATATCAACCCAAGAAGAAAAGCAAAAGACCTTGTGAACATGCTGGTAAGATTGTGTAATTATCCACAGTGAAACGAGTACCGTATTTTTCGGACTATAAAACACACTTTTTTCCCCCCAAATGTTGGTGGAAAGTGGGGGGTGCGTCTTATAGTCTAAATGTAGGGCTGCGGGGAATGAGGGTGCTGCTGTGGAACGGGTCATCGGGGGCACGAGCAGGCTGTAGCAGCCTGCCGTGACCACGTGGGCCCGCTCATTTAATATGCACACCCATCATCTCGCCCATCATCTCTCAGCGCTGAAGCCGGCGCTGACTGGTGGGCGGGGTGATGGGCGGGAAATGGGCGCATATTAAACAGTCTGCCCGCATGATAGGCCCTGGCAACTACAGCCTAGAGTGATCATATGCGGCTGTATTCACTGCTCCCCGCGCATCATCATCAGCGCGGGGTGTAGTGAATCAGTATACTCACCGGCCACGATCCCTGCAGCACCGCGATGTCTTCCTGTCTGTGCCGGCGGCAGCTGTGTGGAGGCTAGCGGTGCGCACAGCAATGATGTCATCGCTGTGCGCACGTGTCCACACGCAGCCACCGCCGGCACAGACAGGAGGACATCGCGGTGCTGCAGGGATCGTGGCCGGCTCCACACTCCAGCGGCGCTGCTACTGACACAGACGGAGGAGGAGCGATGCTGCAGGGAGTTAGGTAAGGTGAGTTTGAACGTTTATTTTTTCTTTTTATGTGCCACAGGATGCGGGCTGTATACCAGGATGGGGGTATATAGCAGGATGAGGGTATATAGCATGATGGGGGTATATTATGAGCAGGATGGGGGTATATTATGAGCAGGATGGGGGTATATTATGAGCAGGATGGGGGTATATTATGAGCAGGATGGGGTATATTATGAGCAGGATGGGGGTTATATGAGCAGGATGGGGGTTTATAAGCAGGATGGGGCTTTATAAGCAAGATGGGAGTATATGAGCAGGATTGGGGTATATGAGCAGGATGGGGGCAATATGAGCAGGATGGGGTATATAAGCAGGATGGCGGTATATAGCAGGATGGAGGTATGTAGCAGGATGGAGGTATATAGCAGGATGGGGCCACATGCCAGGATGGGGTATATAGCAGGATGCGGCCATATGCCAGTATATAGCAGGATGCGGCCATATGCCAGGATGACGGTATATAGCAGGATGTGGGCTATACCAGGGTTAGGGACATATACTGTATATACAAGGCAGTAGGATCATTACTAGAAATGAGCCACCCCCCTAGAGTTCGAGTTCGGTTCGTCGAACGGAGGACAAGTTCGTCGAACGTTCGACGAACCAATTTGAACCCCATTGAAAACAATGGCAGGCAAACACATAAAAACACATTATACATGTACAAATACAGTTAATAAACATTGTCATTAAAATTACAGGTCCCCGTGACGCGTCCTGCACTCTGTCTCCCGCCGCTTTTCCTTCTGATAATCGCTGCGTCCTCCCGGTAACCAGCACTGATGATAGGATCTTCCATGACGTCAAAATAGCATGTGACCAGTCACGTGTCTATTATCTCATTGGCTACAGACTGGTAACATGGCTAGACATCATGCTAGGTCCTGTCAGTGCATCTCTCCGGTACGCGGTGCTCGTTCCAGCATCTCCGTGTACCTGCAAAATGCTCTGGCACATGGTCGGCTTCCCCGTTCCTGCATGTGGGCGCTCTTTACAGAGTCGGCCTACATGCAAGGACTGGCTGCCACAGCCGGTAAATAGCGGCACCGGGAATCACGTGATCGGAGATTGTCGTTGCTATAGTAACGGTGGCAGCTGTGACGTCACCGCTTACAGCCCGCAGCCTCTGCTCACTCACTGAGTGATTAGACTGCAAGGAGCAGCAGCGTCTTCCTCCCATGCAGTGCTGTCTAATGTAGCAGAGCTGCATGGGTTGAAGGAGAAAGAAGACAGAAGAGCAGGATCGTGGAGGGCTGACAGGGAGTAATAAACATGGAGTCTCTAATGTGTCTGTGTATTTATTTCTATTAAAGTATTTTTTCTCTGTGTGGTGTCTTTTTTTTTTTTAACCCTTTATTGGAGATTCTTAATGGCCGGGTCAAACTTGCCTGACATTAAGAATCTATGGCTTAATACTAGCTAGTAAAACAAAGCTAGTATTAACCCATTATTACCCAGCATGCCACCTGGCTTCAGGGCTGCTGGAAGAGTTGGATACAGCGCCAGATGATGGCGCTTCTATGAAAGCACCATTTTCTGGGGCGGCTGCTGACTGCAATTCGCAGCAGAGGGGCCTAGAAAGCTCGGGCCAACCTGTGCTACGGATTCCTATCCCCAGCTGCCTAGTTGTACCTGGCTGGACACAAAAATTGGGCGAAGCCCACTTCATATTTTTTTTTAATTATTTCATGAAATTCGTGAAATAATTAAAAAAAAAGGTCTTCCCTATATTTTTGGTTCTCAGCCGGGTACAAATAGGCAGCTGGGGGTTGGGGGCAGCCGTACCTGCCTGCTGTACCTGGCTAGCATACAAAAATATGGCGAAGCCCACGTCATTTTTCCTTTCTCGCCTTTTCATTGGGGGACACAGACAGTGGGTTATATGGTGTCTCCAGGGGAGGCTTGACACTAGGTTTAAAAAAGAGTTAGCTCCTCCTCCCACAGCATATATCCCCAGCTAAGCGGGAACTAGTTCAGTTTTTTTATAGTGTCAGCAGGGAGGCTGACATGTCTGGACTGAGCTCCACCAGAGGTGCCTCAGGCCAGCTTATTTTTACTTTTTATTTTGTTTTTCTTTTCTTATTCATTCTATTTTTGATAGGGGCAATACTAGGGTGCCTTGCCACCCGCGTTCCCCCCGTGTACGGGCAGAGGAAACCTGGCGTGCAAAAGCCGTCAGTCTTTCCTCGCGCCCAAGTGGTCGGGTCTGCGTACCCCTCCAGGCTCCCTGGAAGCACCTCACGGAGGTAGCTCCAGAGTGTTAGGCAGAGCCGAGCATCTGCTAGCCTTGAGCCAAAGATGCGTCCCCGAGATCTCCGCATCCCAGGACCAACGCGTCTTCAGACGGAGCAAGAGCAGGTAGGGAGACGACGTGTACCCGTCCCCTGCATCCAACTGCCGCCGGAGGAGGCGCCGGTGGGGCGATGCAGGCCGTGATCCCGGGGAAGCATCATTAATTTAGCTCCCGGCGTCGGCCTGCATTCTTAGCAACGCCCCCTCCACTGCTCTAGAAGCCGCTCCCTCTAGTGGGCCGTCTCTCCCCTCCATGCTGCCAGAGAACACTGGACGCCATTACACGTGGGGAGCAGACACGGGTGAGATCGCCTCCTTGGCTCTGCAACTCTGCAGCACTATATACCGCTCTGTTCAGCGGTATATCGCTGTCTTCTAGCGGTGTGTGCCTGCTGGCTGGCGGTGTATATCAGCTTTTAGTGGTATATACTGACTGTGCCTGCAGGTATATACTGACTGTTTGGCAGTGTATGCCGCTTTACTATTGGTATATACCAGCTCTGTATAGCAGTCCCTTTTTAATACTGCTACTAGCTCCTCACCCACAGTAGTGTAATACTGCTAGAGGCTCACAGTATAATTGTACGTTTGTTGCTGACATGCGTAAAAACCGCAAGGGTGATAAAGCTTCCCAGGCATCCTCTATGGACCGGTACTATGCTTGTACCACCTGTGGAAGCTTGTTTCCAAATGGTCGAAGCTATCCACTATGCCGGGGCTGCGATGCCCCTACTACAATATCACAACAGACGTTGCCGGACCAGGGGGTCGTGCAATCTGTGGGTTCGGCCCCGGCCGCCATTCAGGCAGCACCCCCGTCTGATGAGGCTATCCCTGCATGGGCTCTTCTGATGTCTAAAAGGTTAGATGACCTGACCGCTCAGATATCCCAGCCTTCCACAGGCTCCCACAGCCTCCCCCCGGCTCAGCTCCCCCAGAGAAGCCCGCCTTCGTCTGGGGTATCATCCCCAGTACGTAAAAAGGCTGTCTCCAAAAGGCGCCATTGCGACCGCTCCGCCTCGTCTGACTCACACGATGGTCAGTCTGACTCAGACTCCGTGACCTTTAGTAGTCACGATTCCTGAGACTCTGACTCTGATTCAGATGTCCCTTCTGAGTCTAGGCATATGGAAGACACTTTAATAGCGGCTGTCAATCACTCTCTGTCGATTTCTGATCAGTCCTCGGACCCGACTTCTCAGTCGGCAATCAAGCGAGCCAAGAAGCCTCCTAAGTCCTTTGCCCAGGATCCGATTTTTCATCAAATCATATCTAAACGGTGGGATCACCCTGATAGGAGGTTTAACAAAAAATCCTGCTCTTCATTCGCTTATCCCTTTCCTCCGGAAATGGTTAAGCCCTGGTTGGTACCCCCCGTTGTGGATCCGCCAGTATCCAGACTGGCTAAACACACGGTTATGTCTGTTTCAGACAACGCGTCTCTCAAGGACTCGTCCGACCGCGCAGTTGAGGCTGCGGTCAAATCTATTTTCCAGGCTTCGGGCTCCTCTCTGCGCCCCCTGTTTGCCATGACATGGGTGGCAAAAGCTATGAGCGTGTGGAGTAGGAACCTCCGCAAGTTGCTTCGCCCTTGCAATATTCCTCCGGAGGCTCTTGAGATTCTTGATTTGTTCTCTCTCGCCTCTAATTATTTGCTTCACGGCTCCCTAGATGCAGCTAGCTGGTCAGCCCTAACGGCAGCCAATGCTGTCTTCGCCCGCAGGGTTCTGTGGCTAAAAATATGGAATGCGGACAGTGCCTCCAAGAAGTTCCTGTCCACACTTCCCTTCCAGGGTCTTCGTCTATTTGGTGAATCCCTGGACAAGCTCATATCTGAGGCGACAGGTGGTAAAAGTACCATTCTACCACAAAAGCGACCTGTAGCCAGAAATTTCAAAAAGTCTTCTTGGCGCAGGCAGTCCTTTCGGTCTGCCCCACAAAAACCATCGGCCCACGGACCGTCACAACACTCAGATCGAGGATCCGGTCCCTCAAGGGGCTCTTCTTGGCGTTCCTACTCCAAGCAACCTAAACCCAAAGGACCTCGCACTGTACAGGCCCCCTCAGCATGACGCCAGGTATCCCGCAGATCCGACTCCTGTGGGAGGGCGGCTTCTGCTTTTCCGGGATATCTGGCTAGACCACACTCACGATGCTTGGATTCGAGAAATCGTCACCTCAGGTTACAAGATCGATTTCTTTTCCCTGCCGGACAACAGGTTTCTGCGTTCTCGTCTTCCAAAGTCTGAAACACAAAGCCAGGCCTTATTTCAGGCCATAGTCTCTTTACAGAAAGCAAACGTTATCATTCCAGTAACCCTGGAACAGCGCGGCAAAGGTTTCTATTCAAACCTTTTTGTCATTGCCAAAAAAGATGGCTCTGTCCGCCCTATCTTGGACCTCAAACGGCTAAACAAATTCGTACGGATTCAAACTTTCCGAATGGAATCATTGAGAGCAGTACTAGCCGCCATGGAACCTGGAGAATTCCTAGCTTCCATAGACGTTCAAGATGCTTATTTACACATCCCCATATGTGTCTCTCATCAACGGTTCCTTCGCTTTGCCGTAGGACACCGTCACTTCCAATTCAGGGCCCTCCCCTTTGGGCTGGCCACTGCGCCTCGGGTCTTCACAAAGGTCATGGCGGCCGTCATGTCCATTTTACACCCCAGAGGCATCCTGGTTGTTCCCTATTTGGAACTTCTTGTCAAAGGGAGCTCTCCTCACGTTTGCTCAGAAAGCGTGCAGATTTGCCTAGACACGCTGTCAAGGCTAGGGTGGCTTATCAACTTCAACAAGTCATCCCTAATTCCTCATCAGCGCATCACCTTTCTAGGTATGCTGATAGACACGGCCCAGTCCCGGGTTTTTCTTCTAGAAGACAATAAGTCTTCCCTGATCCGGGCCGCTCAATCCCTCCGCTCTCGCCGTCACACATCCCTTCGGAATGGAATGAGAGTGTTAGGCAAGATGGTGGCGGTCATAGAAGCCGTGTCCTTTGCCCAATTCCATCTGCGCCCTCTACAACTGCATCTTCTATCCTCCTGGGACAAGAATCCAGCTTCCCTGGACCGGTCAGTCCGCCTATCTCGGGTTGCGCTCAGCTCCCTCGTCTGGTGGACTCAAGCCTCATCCCTATCTCAAGGGAAGTCCTTCCGCCCGGTCCACTGGCAAGTAGTCACGACGGATGCCAGCCTGATAGGCTGGGGGGCGGTGTTTCTCCACCACACTGTTCACGGACGCTGGTCTCCTTCCGAGCGCTCCCTGCACATCAATGTTCTGGAGATCAGAGACATATTTTTGGCCCTTCAGAATTTTCAACCCCTACTATTGGGCCTCCCTGTTCAGATCCAGTCAGACAATGCCACGGCCGTGGATTACATCAACCGTCAGGGAGGAACTCGCAGCAAGGCAGCGATGGGGGAGGTATCCAGGATTCTTCTTTGGGCAGAGAAGCACATCCCCATTATTTCAGCCGTCCATATCCCAGGGGTAGACAACTGGGCCGCAGATTTTCTCAGCAGGCAAGGGCTAGCGGCAGGGGAATGGTCCCTCCACGAAGAAGTGTTCCATCAGATCACTCTTCGCTGGGGACTCCCGGATGTGGACCTCATGCCGTCTCGAATGAATGCCAAAATACGTCCCTTCATATCTCGGTCGAGAGACCCGCTAGCGCTCGGCTCCAACGCCCTAGTCTTTCCATGGTCACAGTTTCGCCTGCCCTACATCTTCCCTCCGTTTCCTCTCATTCCGAGAGTAATCAAGAAAATCAAAGCGGAGGGAATCCCGGTGATCCTCGTGGCCCCGGACTGGCCCAGGAGAGCCTGGTACCCAGAGCTCCTCCAACTTCTCAGCGACAGTCCCTGGCGTCTTCCCGACCGCCTGGATCTTCTGTCGCAAGGTCCAATATTCCACCAGAATACAGCACAGCTGCATTTGACGGCGTGGCGCTTGAGTCCCTGATTCTAGCCAAATCGGGTCTTTCTTCCAGGGTAGTTCATACCATGCTTAATGCTCGGAAGCCTTCCTCCACCAGCATTTACCACAGGACCTGGAAGACCTATCTTTCCTGGTGTGACCGTCATAATTGGTCGCCCCTGACCTTTTCAATCCCTACTGTTCTTGCTTTTCTGCAAGACGGTCTGGACTCGGGTCTTGCTCTCAGTACCCTTAAAGGACAAGTTTCTGCCTTTTCGTTTTTTTTCCAGAAGCAGCTGGCTTCTCGCCCTCAGGTCCGTACCTTTCTTCAAGGGGTAGCGCATTTGGTCCCTCCTTATCGCCACCCCTTAGATCCCTGGGATCTGAATCTGGTTCTGGGAGCTCTTCAGCTTCCTCCTTTCGAACCTCTGAGAGAAATCTCTCTTCAGCGACTATCTTGGAAAGTGGCCTTTTTAGTCGCTATTACCTCTATCAGGCGAGTGTCCGAACTGGCAGCTCTTTCCTGTCGCTCACCTTATCTGGTATTCCATCATGATAAGGTGGTCCTTCGGCCTTCCCTCGCCTTCCTTCCGAAGGTCGTATCCTCTTTCCACCTGAACAAGGACATTGTGTTGCCGTCATTCTGCCCAGCCCCGGTCCACTCCTTTGAAAAAGCCCTTCACACTCTCGATCTTGTCAGGGCTCTGCGGACCTACATTTCCAGAACAGCGCCGTTGCGCAAGTCCGATGCCCTTGTAACGCCCTGGCAAAGCCAGGTTGTCACAGAAAGAGTTAATTCTCCTTGGTAATCTGATCCCACACCGATGCAGCAGGACAAACCACAGCCCCCAGGGTAAGAGAAAAGCAGAGCAGAGGGGAGGGGCTGGAGCAGAGTGTTTGGAGAGACAGAGAGAAGAGAAGCCTGGAGTTGTAGCTCCCAGGCTGAAAAGTGAAGTGTGCTCCGAGAGGGCCGGGACAGGCTGTGAGTGAGGAAGGGGCCAGAGGTAGCCGGGCAGGGTAGTGGCCCCCCGGTACCTGGGTGACCCGGATCACTGCAGGGGAGTGTATTCCCCATTCCCGGCTGAGGAGAAGGAGGAAGAGAGTGGAGAGAAAGGCACCTGGCTGCAGGGAAAGAACAACAGGAGCTGCTGCACCGTGTGTGGGACACTAACACCCCGTACCGAAGGCTGCAGACACCGGCAATTCCTAGTTTACCAGTGACTCTGCGTGGAATACTTGTGAGTACGCCCGTGCCCTCGGGCACCGCACCGCAGCACTGCGCCCTGCTCCCTGCTTACCCCATCACCGGGCCCCGGGACAACCAACCCCCTACCCACGGAGGGGAGAAATAACAACTAAGCTGCTCCCTGTCACCGCTCCCGGGATCCCCATAAAGAGCAGCGGTGGTGTCCACAATCACCACAACCGTGGGTGGCGTCACGGACAATCTCCCTTACCAAATCCCCTTTTACTGTGGAGCCTGGGATCACAGACCGGGTCACGCCACCGTGATACCCACAGAAGTGACCCCGTGGCCCGGATCTGAGTACCCCCTGGTCCCCGGGTGACACATTTGGCGTCACGAACAGGATCGAACCCATCCAGTTTCCTGGAGGAAGTGCGCCTTATTCTGGACTGTCAGCGGTGATCCGCTGCAAAAATTTTGAAAGTCGCCATCTTTGCCGCCATTTTGGGCGCGAAAATTTCCCGCCCAGCGCCTTCTTCCCCAAGCGGTGGGCGCGAAAAAGAGGCTCCGCCCCCTCAGAACGCGGGCGGAAGTGAAGCTCCGGAGGACCGGAAGCGAAAGAGAAACTTTAAAAGTTGCTAGAAGGACTGCTCCCGAGTACCAAGGGGGAGCAGTAGGAAGGAACTGCAGTTCATGTGACCGGGACTGTAAAGGCAGGGACGCCAGGACTTTGCCTAATTCCGTTCCTGGACAAGCAGTAGCCGCGACCCCGATGA